>NC_056743.1:1237006924-1237009424 GCF_019279795.1 Protopterus annectens
GACCCTACCCATTTCGGCTTTAAGGGCAGATCTTGCCTCTTAAACCTAGCTGATTTCTTTGAAACAGTTACAAAAGCCATAGATGAGGGCAAGGTAGTCCACACAGCTTACCTGGACCTCGCAAAAGCCTCCGGCATAATACCCCACTCGGGCATCATAAATAAGCTTACCAGCTTAAATATAAACCCCTATATCACAAGATGGGTTGCAAACTGGCTCAGAAAGAGAACCCACATGGTCAGAATCGCAGGTGCCATGTCTGAATCCAAACCAGTTACAAGTGGCGTCCCACACGGCTCAGTTATGGGACCTCTCTTGTTCGGTATATACTTCTCTGAGGTTCAGGCTAACACGGGGGGGGGGGGGATTATGGCTGACAAAGTTCGCAGATGACTGCAAACTAGGGGCCATAATCGAATCTCCAGCTGACACAAACATCCACCAAAAGGGTCTCACAGAGACAGATGCTTGGTGCCAGAGCCACGGCCTCAAGCTAAATGCTAAAAAGTGCATAGTCATCCCCTTTGGGAAAAACAAGGTGCCCACAAATTACCACATAGGTGGTAATCCATTAAGTACGGAAGAAGTAATTAGAGATTTGGGGACAAACGTAGATAGTAATCTCTCCTTTATAAATCACGTTGCCAAAGTGGTTAGAAAGACCTTCTATATAGCCCACCTTACCACAAAAGGGTTCGCATCTAGATTAAGAGAGGTCACTGTGCCCCTCTACTCGTCACTCATCAGGCCCACAACTTAATAAAATGCCCCTTTTGGGATATACCTTACCCGACACCTGCAGCAAATGGAAAGACCCCAAAAGTACATCACCAAGAGGATCATGGGCTACAAACAGATGTCCTATGCAGCTCGACTAAAGAAACTCCAGCTCTACTCAGTTGCTTACTGCCTACTCAGAGGCGATCTATGCCTGACGTACAAAGCCATGTCAAACCCAGAATTAATGGACATGCTCCACCTCAAAAAATCCAAGTCCCTTAGAGCTACACGCTCCAGGGACCTAAACCTCAGCACAAAAATAAATAGGACATGCTGGAGGGACAGATTCATTTCCCAGAGGCTCCCCTCACTCTGGAATAGAATCCCAATTCATGTTAGACATAGCCCCTCGCTGACCCTCTTAGCGAAATCTGGACGCGTGGATGGGAAATCGCAAATTCACCCCCTGGGATCTCTTCTTTGTCCCTGCTAGACAGAGGCACAGTAAACTAATCTTAAAAGGGTACCTTCTGTGACCTACTTTACAGAGGCACAGTAGGCTAATCTAATAGGGAGGAGGAAGCTAAATACACTCTGGCTAGGCTTATAAATGCCCTAGGGCAGATAGCCTAGTATCTACCTATGAACATACATATTATATATATATATATATATATATATATATATATATATATATATATATATATATATATATACACACACACACACACACACACACACATATATACACACACACACACACACAAACAAACTTCTTAATCTCAAAGGAAAAACAAGAAAACCATAAGCATAAAAATAAACACACTGGCACCAAACAGGTAGTTAAGCTTTATATACACATGACAGCCCTCATTTCCTTCCTCGAAACAGTCAACCTAGCAGGTGAGTGCGGCAAATACGCATCTTCTCTTTTTCTTGACCTCTCAAAGGCATTCGACACTATTTCCCATTCCCACCTCCTGTCCCAGCTCTCACACTTGCATCTATCTCCCTCAACCCTAGACTGGTTCTCCAGCTACCTTTCCACGCGCCAGCAAGCTGTACAATGGAAAGAGTCAACCTCCCCTTTCTTACCTACACCCACAGGAGTTCCCCACGGATCAGTACTTAGCCTTCTGCTCTTTAACTTATTCATTAACAACTTTCACCTCTCCATCCCTGAAGCCTCAGTCATCCAATACGCAGATGACTCCACTATCATCTGCTCAGCCTCCTGCCACTCAAAACTTCTACTTAATACCCAAACAGCCTTCTCCAAAATTGAATCATGGATGCAATCGCATCACTTGGCCCTAAATGCCAACAAAACAAAGCTAATAATATTTACTCCCACTAAAACTTCCCAGTTCCACAAAGTCCAATTTTCCATCAAAAGCCACAACACCCCTCTTGAAATCATTCCTAGTACCAAACTACTTGGCATTACCATCGATGAAAACCTAAAATTCGACTCCCACATCCTCTCAGCAATCAAAAACACCCAGCAGAAAATCGGCCTCCTCTACAGACACAACTACTACCTTACTCCATCTTCCAGTCATACCCTTGCATCTACCTTCCTTCTCCCCTCTCTCTTGTACGGTGCTCCCCTATTCTCCAACCTACAACTCTGACTCCGTGCTAAACTTGAGGCCTGTTACAACAAAATCTGCAAATTTGCAACCAATTCAAAGAACTCTTCCCATCACTGTCACTCCCTACACAACCTAAACTGGCTAGAACTCCACAACCACTTAAAGTACCTACAACTTACAACAGC
>NC_056743.1:1237016924-1237131924 GCF_019279795.1 Protopterus annectens
TCCTTTTCCAGGCTAATGGTAAAACAGTTACATGCGTCCTTCATCTAAACCTCATAGGAAAGCTATTCTATCTTTTTGGGATCTTAATTTTGTCCATGAGAATCACCTTTCAACACGACAATGACCCAAGCATACATCCAAATCAAAGGAACGGCTTCACCAGGAGAAAATTAAAGTTTTAAAATGGCCCATCCAGAATCCAGACCTAAATCCAAAAGAAAATCTGTGGGGTGACCTGAAGAGGGCTGTGCACAAGAGATGCCCTTGTAATCTGACAGATTTGGAGCGCTTTTGCAAGGAAGAGTGGGCAAATATTGCCAAGTCAAGATGTGCCATGTTGACAGACTCCTACCCAAGAAGACTGAATGCTGTAATTAAATCAAAAGGGGCTTCAAAGTATTAGTTTAAGGGTGTGCACATTTATGCAACCAGCTTACTGCATGTTTATTTTTATATCCCCCCCCCCAACACATTTGTTCATTTTCAACTGAATTGTAAATGTTATAGGTCACATTAAAGGTGGGAAAAGTTTTGAAATGATTTATTGTGGTCTCATTTTTTTATATCACAAAAAAACTGGCATTTAACAGCGGTGTGTACACTTATTTATTCACTGTATAACGTTACTTGATCAATCTAATTTTCATGTTCACCACAACCTACTTTGAGCCATAAAAAGTGCAACAAAACTCCTGCCAGAGAAGCTGCATAAAATTTTAATATATACCAGAAAATTATGAGACATGCAGACTTCAGCACTGTGTTCTCCTATACTTTGACAAAGACTTCCATAATCCAGGAAAGGGCAAGTATCATAGCACTATAATGCATGTGAGAGAACTGAAATAAGATGCAAGAAAACAGCAGCCCTTATTAGAATTATGCAATGCACAACTCATACTTGCTTACTGTAATGCTCGTTTTATGCGCGTGCACTTGCACACACATACACACAGTGGTGCTTTTTGAGTCTAAAAGAGAAATTATATCTTTAAATAACTGGATTTAAAGTAGGATAGAGTCAATAAACCCCTGATGTCTGTACGGATGTTTTACAGGGGCTCAAAAGTATTAGCTTGTGTATAAAAAGAAGTTATGCACTCACCATAACGTTCCATGTTTGTAGTCCATCTTACCCTTCATTCTTACATGTTAAAGACATTCTCGGCTCCGACTGGGCCAATTACAAAGCTCAAAGTCTCTCAGTTGGCTCGTGGCAAGGTAGGTATCCCATAGTGCACTAGTAAGAATCCCCAGATCTTGTTTGTTGCTGTCTAAAAAATTGATAGAAAGTATTTCCACAAGGAACAACAAAAGATGAAAAGTCTCCACCCTACAGAAGATGAATACTATCTTGTCTCCAGATCCTCCAAGGATACATGGACAGGGGTAGGAGGGTGGGTTCGTAAGAATGAAGGGCGAAATGGACTACTAACATGGAACATTATGGTGAGTACATAACTTCTTTATGTTCTGTAGTCCTATCTCGCCTTCATTCTTACATATGGGACAGCGTCCCTAGCACCTTTTTCTCGGGTGGCTCACGGGAATATACTCCTAAGAACCGTGGAACCAAAGGAGGCTCTACCCCTGGAGGCCAAATCCAATTTGTAATGAGTAATAAAAGTATGAGGAGTAGTCCAAGTTGCTGCTGCACATATACTGTCAATTGGGACTCTGGTTTGAAAAGCAGATGTGGATACAGATCTGGTAGAATGAGCTTTAATTTTCAACGGGAGTTCCTTGTCACTGGAAGAGTAAATAAACAAAATACAATTTTAAATCCAATTTGATAATGTAATCTTAATCTTAGACACAGGCATTGCAAGCCACAGTGGTGCAGCGGTTAGCGTTGTCGCCTCACAGCAAGAGGTTTTCCCATTCGATTCTTGGCTGGAGCGCCTTCTGTGTGGAGTCTGCATGTCCTATCCGTGGTCGAGTGATGTTAAAGACATTCAGGTAGGTGCGAGCATGAATGGGCGTGCCTTCGTTGAAGTTTGGGTGTCAGGCTGGCAACTCAGCACAGTAAAATTCCACTGCCAATCATGAGTTCAGCTGTGGCGACCCCTAACTGGGAAAAGCCGAAAGTCTTTTAATCTTAGACACAGGCATACCTTTTCTTATCTCAGGAAAGGATATGAACAATTGGTCTGATCTTCTACGCTCCTTAGTTCTATGTAGACAAAACCTTAACTGTCTGTGAACATTAAGATGATGAAACTTATATTCTGCATTGTTTGAATGATTAGGAAAAAAGACTGGCAGTTCGATACTTTGATTTAAATTAGATTGAGAGCAAATCTTGGGGATGAAGGACAGATTTTTTATGATGGAAAGTGTCTCTATGAAAGAACAAGTAAGGAGGTTTGACTGACAGTGCTTGTAACTCCGACACTCTTCTGACGGATGTAACAGTTGGCGAAGTAACAGCTACTAGAAAAACAGTCTTCCATGAAAGGAATTTCAATTCACAAGTATGTGCAGGTTCAAAAGGCGGGGAATTAAGTTTGGACAGAACAAAATTTAGATCCCAAGGAGATATAGGTTCCTGAAAGGGAGGTCTCAGCAAAGTAGTGCCTTTTAGGAAAGATTTACACAATCTGTGGGCCATAAGATTAGGTTCATGTTGTCCCAAATGAAAATTGGAGATCGCTGCCAACTTAACTTTGATTGTGGCAGCAGCTGATCCTTGATGAAAAAGTTCAGTTAGGAATTCTAACACCAAAGGAATTGAGGCTGTGTAAGGATTTATGTTTCTATCTTTTACCCAGATAGAAATTTATTTCCATTTGCTAGCATATAATTTTCTTATAGAAGGCTCGTGGGAGGACGCGAGGATATGAGTAACTGCAGGTGAGAAATCATGAAGCCTTACTAGGGATGGAAGTGGGCCAGCCACGCTGTCAAGTTGAGGGTGTGGAGACAGGGGTGAAAGGTGCCTGACAGAAGATCTGGTACTGGGTCCAGAGTCCATGAATCGTCCAGAAGATGAGGGCCGAGAAAGGGGAACCAAATCTGATGAGGCCAGTAAGGAGTGATAAGAATCAATCTGCTTCCAAAGGTCTTTGCTTTCTGGATCACTTTCGATATCAGCGGAAAGGGAGGGAATGCATAAAGAAGTCCCGGGGGCCAATTGTGAGCAAGTGTGTCTCTCTGTGTCTCCCCGGGGGGGGGGGGGTAAGGGGGAAGTAGCTGCTGCATTTGGCGTTGATTGGACTGGCAAACAGATTGCAGCAAGGCTGCCCCCATTTGCAAAAAATCTGTTCCGTGACTTTCTGATTCAAAGACCACTCTCGTGAGGCATCAAGACTGCCCTGCTGAGCTTGTCGGCTATCACATTGGTTGTTCCTGGGATATGCGTTGCAACTACAAAGCGTTGGGAAGAAATCGCCCACTACCAAACCCGAAGAACCTCTCACATGGGGGGAGGGGTAGGATCTGGTTCCTCCTTGTTTGTTTATATACAATACCACTGACATGTTGTCTGATTGGATTGCTATCATCCCTAGTGGAAGAAAGTCGTGAAGTGCTTGCAACGCTAATAGCACTGCTCTCATCTCTAAGACATTTGATATGCAAGTGACCCTTGTGATCTTGCCATGTGCCTTGGACAGTCCTGCCTAGATAATGTCCCCCCCATCTGGGAGGCATCCATGGTCACAGTAGCAACGGGTTGGTGAGGAATGAAAGGTGTTCCTATCATTACTTAATTGGGCTGAATCCACCAACAACGGAATCTTGCAAAAAGGACCTTCATCAGAATAGGATGAGACAGAGGTAGTTGCTGAAGAGACCACTGGGAAAAGAATAGCCGTTGAAGGATTCTCATATGTAGTCTGGCTAGTGGAACAAGAGAGTTATAGTAGAGGCCATGGTTCCTAAAGTTTCAGCACTGTCTTGGCTTTGACTCTGTTGAGGAAGTAGACTGTATATCTGTTGTCTCAGATTTTGTATTCTGTCTGCAGGAAGATGAGCCATCATGCTGACTTGTGTGCATTTCTGCTCCTATAAAAGTCACATATTGAGGGCATGACAAGGCAGACTTTTCCCAATTTAATGTAATCCCTAGTTGAGTGCAGAGTTGGATGGTTGAATCCCTGGCTTGTAGAAGTAGGTGCCTGGTGGTGGCGGTCAGGAGCCAGTCGTCCAGGTACAGAAACACTTGGAATCCAAGACGTCTCAAGTGAGCTGTCACTTCCACCATGCATTTGGTGAACACCCTGGGGCCTGTGGTGAGACCAAAGGGCAAAGCACAAAACTGGTAAGGACTGGCTCCCAGCCGGAAGAGTAAATGATTTTGATGCTCTGTCTAGTTTTATGTGGTAGTACGCATCTTGGAGGTCTATGGAGTACATCCGATTGTCTTTCCCTAACAGAGGGAGTATAGACTGCAGTGTTACCATTCGGAACTTGGTCTTCTTCGCTGATTCATTTAATTTGCTGAGGTCCAAAATGGGTCTCCAGTCCCCCGTTTGTTTTGGCGCTAAAAAGTATCAGGAGTAAGTTCCAAATCCTATCTGGTCTGCGGGGACGGTTTGGATGACTCTTTTGAAGCAACGTTTGAAGTTCTAGGTTACTTGATCCTTGTGATTGGGGGAACATCTGGGATTTTCTTGGTGGCATGGGGTGGGAAAGAGAAGGGTATGGAGTATCCTCTGGTAATTATTCTTTGCACCCACTTGTCTTGGGTGATGTCGTGCCAGACTTCTGGATACAAAGATAAGCGACCCCTGACTGGCTCCAGAGAAGCACAGTTGTGCCCCACTTCAGGAGCGCTGACAGGGGCGTCCACAAAAAGAATTGCGGCCACCCTTGTTTTGCGGGTCCCCCCTGCCTCTAGGACATCTACCATTACTTCCTCCTCCTCTGCCTACTGAAGGAGGAATCAGCCTGTGCATCCAGGAAAAATCTCTGGGATTTCTTGAACCACATTTTCCTGCCTCTCTGACCCTTAGGGCATGGTCTAGAAGGAATGGAAAAACTTACTCCCACGGCAGAGAGAGTTTTCCCTTCCTGCTTGCACCAGGTGACTGTATCTTTTACCTTTGGTCCAAACAGAGAGGAACCGTCAAAGGGAGCATTGGTACAAGTAGATTTGAAGGGCTCCAAAAAGTTACATAAATGCATCCAGGAGTGTCTCTGCCCTACTCGCTCCACCTACTGCATAGGATATCAGCCTCATGGAGGAGGTAACAATGGAGTTTAAGGTGGGCAACTGAGCAGTAACCTTCTCAGGGTCTCCTTCAGCTGATGTACCTTGGAGAATATCCCCTAGCTCCTTTAGATCTCTTTGAAGCCTAGTAAAATGGGTGAGGTAATTCAGCGATCCAAGTGTAAATGTCGCTGAAGAGAGGATATGCTTCCTGTATCTATCCATCGTTCGAGACTCCTTGTTCGGTCGATGGACAGATGAAGTCTCCACTAGTTCCTTCTTTGTGGCTGCCACCACCACCATGGCATCTACATTCACACCTTTAGTCAAAAAGTCTCTTTCTTTGGGGTTGAAGGAAATTTGCTGGGCCTTCTGGGGACTAGTTCCACGGCATCTGGAGTTTCCCCACACCTTTCGACTAACTAGGTCCAAGAGCTCATTGAAAGGTGGAGACACCCAAGAGGCTGAAGGTTGAGACCTGAAAGCCTTCAAGTACACCGACTTTTCATCAGAAGTGGTAACAGTGGGCCAGCTGCCTCTCTGTTTCAAGATCTCTAAGATATCTACAAAGGAGATATCAGAGGATGACATAGGGGACCCTTCTAACTCCTCGAGGTCAGTGTCAAGAGGTGATGGACTCATCAGGGGAGTCTACATGCTTCCTCTTGCAAGTTCTCTTCCGAGGGGGATCCTCAGAAGAGTATTCTGGGGAGGTTTCAGAAGACTGGGGGCCACCCAACAGGGGCTCCTGAGGCTGCGGGTCTCTGCTGCCAAGCGAGAGAGAGGTCAAAGCTTGAGGGGGAAGAGCATCGGTACCCTTGTGCGGAGTTGAAGGCCTAGACAGCACGCTCATCATCTCGAATGCAGATCTCTCTGGCTCCGATGACAGTCCCAGTTCCAAAGAAACTGAAGTAGCCCTCTGCTCCAAAGCGATCGGCTCCGAGCTCAGCCTAGCCGCCACACCAAGAGGTAGGCTCGAAATCGAAGTAGTTTGGGTCCAAGCATCCCTGTTGGGGGTGACTGGTGAGCTTCGGCTCCTAGACACCAAGAACACCGTTAAAGGTGTCGGAGCGGAACTCTGCTCCAAGATAGACACAAGAGGTGCTGGAACTGAGGGTTCCACAACAAGTGGCACCAACAGCTCTGGAACCGAAGGACCAACATGGCTCAGAGGAGGAACAGCAAAAGGGAGTATGGCCTTAGATGGCTCCGGAACAGATTGGGTCGGAGCCGGCAACAAATTAGCTAGCGCCGACGACTTCAAGAGTCTAAGCACTACTCTCTCTACACATCCTCTTCAGAAAGACTCTTGGAGGATCTGGAAGATAAGGTAGGTGACCTAGATTTCTGCAAAATGGGAGATCTGAGAGTTGGGGAGACCGGCAATAATTTTCTGGACTGGTTCTGAGGTAAATTTTCAGTAGTCTGCTCTGAAAAACTTTGGGCTGACACTAGAGTGTCAATATCAATAACCTCGACTGGCTCCGAGGGCAGTGGAGCCGAAGAGGTAAGAAGGTTTGTCCAATTTTGTGATTTTCTGAAGCGGTCCAGATAAAATAGTCGGTGTGGGAGAATGTCTCTTGGCCGACTTTACCTCTTTTTTTTGAAGAAGGAGATCTGGAATGTCAGGATGAAGAGCTCCTCCTCAAAGGAAGGCTTAAGGAGACCTTTCAGGATCAGTTTGTTCTTCCTTTCCTGGAGAACTTGAAAACTGAGAGTGACAAGAAGAACAGGTTTCCTGAAGATGTATGGCACCAAGGCAGTAAACACAATTACTATATCCGTCAGTTACTGACATTTTTTGAGAGCATTTGAGACAATTTTTAAAACCCGAAGGTTTACGTTCCTTAGAATCCTTAGACAGGTTTGCGCTAACAGAAACACGAGGGAAAGCAGAAAGAGGACAAGGTCCTCTAACTTAAATGGGCCTGCAAGAATTACTGCACACAAGGAAAAACAACAGAGGACTAGGTCCTCTAACTTAAACAGGCCTAGCTCTGCTTAACAACCACACACAAGACTAGCAAAAAAACAAGAGGACTAGGTCCTCTAACTTAAACAGGCCTACCCTGCTGAGGAAACACCACCAGAAAAAGTAAATAGAGGATTAGGTCCTCCAACTTAAACGGACCTAGCCATAAACAGAGGAGAAGCTATTTCAAGAACAAGCTACCAAAAAAAAAAAAAAAATTGCAAAATTTCAACAACACGCTAATTACTAGCTAATAAAAATTAGTAAAGACACTGCACACAGCTATCAATTATAGTACTATTGTAGTGAAAAATACAATATTAGAATAGGTCCTAATCTAAACATGGACCTGTGCTAAGACTACTAAATATAGCAAAAAACTAGCACAGAGGAAAGGGATACCACTCAGGGAACAAAATGGGCCTGCAGAAGCAACGGCCAACAAGTTCTCAATAACTTCACAATTTTGCAAAACACCCTACTATTTCCTACCTATGACTAAGCTATGTAAACTAAGCCAATACTAATATGCCAAAAATATCACTATGAACAATAATAAATGAAGAAAAATCCAATTTAGCCACGGCCAAGAAAGAGGGCACTTCTGAACTCAGACACGGCAAACAAGATCTGGGGATTCTTACTAGTGCACTATGGGATACCTACCTTGCCATGAGCCAACTGAGAGACTTTGAGCTTTGTAATCGGCCAAATCAGAGCCGAGAATCGACTCCGAACCCATATGTAAGAATGAAGACGAGACAGGACTACAGAACATCAGTGTTTTGTAAAAGTGTATATTCTTCCCTGAAGTACACTAAATCCACATGTAAAATGTTCGGAACTACTGCCATTAACTTTGAGATGGAAATGATGATCCGATAATTGTGTGAATAACAGAATATACAAAACTGCGTCAAGTGACCATTTACACTTGGCCAGTACTATCCTTAAACCTTGCCTCCTTTTTCAAAGAGTGATAGACACCAGTCATACCACGGGTTTATTTACAAATACCAATCCAATTGCCCAAGTCCGTCTTCAAGCAATGTGAAACATTGTCTTCTTTTATCTGGACAGGAAGTCACTGTGACAAATCAGACCACTTTTTCAGACTACTGGTTCATCTATACACTAAAGTTAGTAAGCTTGGAATGAAACCTTAGTAAACTAAAAGGAATCAGTGACACTTTACCAGTCTAACTTCTTCAATTGGAGTGATTTATTACCATCTGAAAGAGAATTCTAATAACTTGGGAAGTGCTACATCAGAGTGCAAGCTAAACTGCTTTAGATTTGATTATGAGACTCAATTCTGCTTAATTTTCTCAAATGTTAAATGTAAAAATAAGCTTACAGTCATCTTCTGCCTTCAGGCTACTGTAACAATGTAATGTCATTTGTCTTCTTTGTGTACATTACCTTAGTATATATATGCCTTTCTATTGATATGGCCGTGTGCTAACACTCTTCATCACCACGTATGATGATCCTTGTGTGCAGTGTGCAGTGCTGCATATTCTTTTATTTACAATAACCATTTGCTGTACTGCATGGGTGTCTGATGAAATTCCTTGAACTGTAACTGTGATCTCAATATAGTGGAACTGTATGTGGGGAAATGTACACCAAATCTGAGGCTGAGGTATCACTCAGAGAATACCCCTACTTTGAGGTCCAGCAACCTTGGAATTAGTACATGCAGACAGCAGGATTTAGTGGGGTGCCTCTCCCACTTTAAGTGCAGAGTACACAATCTCCCTGCAAAAATGCTTTAAGGGTGTAACAGGGAGTTTTAGAATTCAATGTTTTTTTCCCTGGTGGAAATAAAATCACGGTTTATTTTTCAAAGTTTTGGGATTCATACTGATAGTGTCCTGTACTATGTGCATTGGGTATATGATTGAAAATCTTCATCTGTCCAACATGCAGCATGTGTTGTCTGTATTTACAATGCAGTTCCTGTTCTTGTCCTGCCTCGATTGTGACTTATCCTTACAATGTATTGTTACAGTTGTCAGGCAGCTGACGTAGAGGTTAAGGCTGCAAACTGTAGTTCCTGTGGTACACAGTTCAAGTCTCTCTCAGCCCTCATTTGCCTCCTGTATGACCCTGAGCAAGTCAGTTAGCCAGACATTACTCCTGGGTCACCCTGAAAAGGAGTCGAGAATTCTGCACCTGAGGCAGCTGTGCATTCCTTTCAGAGTGAAATTTACTCAGTGTCGAGTACACTTCCATGGACACAAGCTGTCTTCAGGAGCAAGCAGTTAATATTGAGAATTCTGATCATTCTTTGCTGAAGGAAATGCAAACTTTAAGGGTACAGTGGTATGCACTTCCGTGAAAAGAAATTAAGTTTGAAAATTATGGGAAGTGAATAAGAGGCAACCTCCCTAGTGGCCTTAAAACTTTAAAGCCTTTAATTGAACAGTGTACAATTTAGTTTTATTTAAAGACATCCATTGAACTTTTTCTGAGGGCTACGTTAGTTTTCTGAAAACATACAAGCTGTTTTCATATCTTGGAGGGGAATAGAGATAAGAACAGACAGCAATCAGTGTTAAGTGGAAGTACAGGCTGTAGCATGGGTAACCTTAACTTTAGGCTAGACAATGCCTGCAGGTGCAGCTGTCAACTTGGAGCAATTGTCCCCTTCTGGAAGTTAAACCATGTTTTGAAGATGTACACAGTTTTGTGCATTTGTTCCGCGTTACTAGGGGATTGTTTTGTATTTAGTTTCTTTTTTTTATCCAAGGGTTTTCATTAAAAGAAAAAGTCTTGAAAATGTGACATAGGTTCAAATTAAGATGAGAAGAAACAACTGTACAAAAGATTAGCACGCCAGACATTAAAATACCTTCATTAAAAACTGTCATGTACAATAGGTGAGAACAATAGCTTTTTATCACGATGGCTATGCTGTCCATTTTATCCTGGAATTTGACACATTAAGAAACTCAGAGTGCAAACAGCAATGCTGCAGGAGACATTTAAAAAAGGAAATGATCATATGAATTTAACGAAGAGAATTTCAGGAATGTATATTCAGCAGAATATCACGGACAGAGGAAAAGAAAGTAATTATATTAATTGCTAGAGGGCTCCAATAGTCATAGATGAGGGGGGAAAAAAGACACTGAAAACTGCTACTATGGAGCTTAACATTTTGGTAGAAATGATCAGCTTTCAACAAGGAATATTATTTATAGGTGGGGAATGGAATTTGATTTGCAACACTGAGGACGTACAGAGGGACCTGGAAGGAACAATACAACAAAACAGGGTAGCCTTATGAAGAAATTTATAAAAATATTTGGTATGAAAGATGTAAATTCAATATTAGGAACTCGGACAGAATTTACATATTACTCTCCAAGATAAAATAACTAAGGTAGACTAGATAGAAATTATATTTCACAGGAACAAGTGCATTTAATTGAAAGCCTTAACACACACACACACACAATAACTATTTCTGATCTTGCACCAATAAAAACTAATAAACTGCAGGGTAATGAAGTGAAAATAAGCCACTGACACTTTCCTATCTACCTGTTAAAAAGAGATGAATTTAAGGAATGGATAGTGGAAATTATTTGAGAGTTACTGGAGAAGACAGAAATATCTATAGAAGTTATAATTAGTGACTGGTATAAAAGGAAAATGAAGTTTAAAAAGCAGGCTGAAATAAAAAAAAAAAAAAAAAAAAAAAAAAAAAAAAGAGATAATAGTTAAGTAATAGAAATTACTTATGGGGCTGTCAAATGTTACAGTAATATAGAAAAGGGAATTCTCACAGAACAAGAGGAGAAGCAAATACTAAACAGAAAATAAGAGTATCTGGATAATATGCATGAGTTTAGAAAGACTGCAGTTAAGCAACTATTTTTGATGACTTCCAGACACAAAATCTTTTAGTACAATGGCTTAGACAACAGAACATTGAAAGGGTTGTTGCCAAACCTAGGGAACCTATAACAAGAAAAATAACCAGAGATTCTATAGATGTTATATAGGTTTTTAGAAAATTTTATAAAAATGCATATAAAGCACAAAAATGTGGAAATCAAACAATACAAATAGAAATATTTATTTAAGACTTAATTATGCCAAGGTAAGACGTAGACAAGGCTCAACAACTAACAGTTAAGATAGGAATAGGAAATGACAAGATAAAATCAGAAGTATAATCAACACCAAATCACTCAAGCACACCCAGTAACTGGTAGGATGACTCACAATAAAACAAAGTATCCGAAGCCAAACTCGCCAATTTAAATCACTTTATTCACAAAACCAAACACAGTTAAGTGCTTTCGTCAACTGTTAAGACCACTTCATAACAGTGAGTAAAACCAAAAGCTGCACAGATGAAAAAGCTGAATGAATTTTACACGCCCTCTAAATAAACCAATCATAACTGACCCCTTGACTACCCCCTTGACTATCCCACTGGAGTTAAAGAAATATGTCACGAATGAATCTTGTAAGTAAAAATTCGGTTAAAAAAGCATGTAGTGAACAACATATAGAACGCATGTCCCCAACAAACTGTGATCATATAAGATGTGGGTCTTGAAGAGTATGTTTTAAATGAATCACAGTGTAGCGGCTCTTCTCCTTAGTTCACTGAAGATAGAAATGTCATTCAAACCAGGGAAATTAGTGGCATCCAGACTTGAGTTGCCAAAGCATTTCATGGTGCAATAACTTGCTTTGCCAATCACTTGAAAATATGGCTACCTGTACTGCTCTAGAACAACCTATGAACATGCCTGGTTAGTGCACTTGTATTGTTACTCTGGATGCTATACAAATACTGGTATAGCCTTTTATTTAAAGCATTCTTAGTCTTGCCGATGTAAACTGCTGGACATACTGTGTACAAAGCCAGGTAGACAACTCTTTCTGATGTAACAATTACACTTTCCAACAATGTTGATGGCCTTGATTTTGTTCAGAGGTACACCACTGTAACAGGTACTGAAACATAAGGACACTGATTACAGCTTCCAAATCTCGTAGTGATCAGCAACCCAATCCTGTCTTTTACTGTTTTTTCTAAAAGGCATTTGATATTAGGTTTCCAGCTTTCACATACAAAAGCAAACCTAACAAAATGTCTTAATTTTGTCATTGCATTTTTTTTTTTTTTTTACAAAGTTTTTCCATAAAATGCCTTGTATTGCTCTGGAATTCAATGAATAGGGTAAAACCATATTAGCCAATGAATAGTGTAAAACCATATTAGCACAATATAAAAATTCTATTCTATCTTTTGTAACTTCAGCTTTATTTACTGGTCTGAGACAGTTGTTGATAATTGATGTGTATCTATCATTTTTCTAAGCCCAGACCTCATCCCGCAGTTTGTCAAGGAGAGGGGGCTGGGTAGTCCCAGTCCAAAAACTATACTGCATTTTCTTGTCTGAGTTAATCCATCTTTTAGCACAGTTACAGAATTCTTTACAGTGTTGTAGATACTATCGAGATCTAGGTTGTAACTGTTCTTTCAAAGCCCTACCTCTGTCATACATCAGGTGCCTGCTACGAGTGGATAACCAAGGAATATGGTTATTCTTTACTTGTTTTGTTCTAGATGGAGCCAGACTACAGAGGGTTTTCAGGAAAAGTGTGTTAAATTTATATACAGCTTCGAGTGGAATATTTTTCAGGACAGACCAGTTAAAGGAACTTAGGAGTCTATAAAATGTACCAGAGTTGAAATTAGTGAGGCTACAGGAAGTTCCAAGTGTTGCTTGACATGACGGGTACAGTCTCTCTGCATATACAGGGAGGCGTTCACTGAGGGAACAAGAGAAGATGCTACTGGAGACGTAGTTGGTGGAATCAGACACCAATATCCAGTAGAGAATTGAGCCAAATTTATGAGATAATTAAAACAAGTGTATGGTGGAAAGAGTCGAGTCAAGCCAAATACATCTTTCTACAATATGAACAAAATGTAAACTCTCACCAATAGTTTTTAACCCTTCCATTCTTTTTGCCACAAACAATGTTTTAAATTTGTCTAACATCATTTTCCCAGTTCTTACTATCCACAACATCCCCAATCCTTCCTTCCCACATAAACAGCTAGTTATTATCTTATGCGTCATATAAACTTTTTCATTAGCTAGATTTTCATTAAATCCCTATTGTATAATGTCCATATTTACCTACTAGACAGAAATTTGACAAATTGCTTTTCCATATTACAACAGAATTCTTTATAATACAAGACATTTTTCCATATTCTCCTACTTTGCAATACTCAACCTTACCAATTTTTTTGTATTTCCATTTATGCTTTATATCTCCCTCAAGTCTAACTATACCTTAATGTCTTTAAATCTACTGTGTTTTATAGATGCACACATTTTATTTTGTTTCACATTGTACTCTGCGGGAACATAAAACAAAAATTCCATCACTTCTTGGTATCACACTGCTCTTAAATATTCATATTTGATTTTACATTCCCTCATTTTCTTTTAAAAGTCATAACATTGGCTCTCCTTTTAAACAAATCTTCCTGTTCAGGGTCATCACTTTCCCCACACCTTATATTTTAATACTCACTAAAACAGACTCCATTTTTCTTCATTTATCTTAATACATACTTAGCAAACAAAAACAAAACAAAAAAAAACGCAAGATAAGTTTTAGAACCCACTTCTTGCGATCCTTATACACAATCCTTCCTCTTAATGGATTCAATCTGGAACCCTGGGGGAAAAGAATAAATAATAGATTACTATCATCTTTTCCAGACCAGTAGGAAGACTGAACATTCCCCACTTAACAACCCAAGAATAAACATGTTCAACAAGCGCATTTTTTCATGAAAAGTACTTTGTAAGACTTCCATGTTTACTATTTCTCCAACCTTTTCTAGTCTCTTATCCAGCCTTTCATAATACAGTTCTTTGCTCCAAAATGTAAATCCTAGAATTTTTATTTGTAAAATAATGGAACAGACACAATAAGGTGCCTAGGCAAATACACCTTTGATAAGACAAACCTAGAACTTCTTGCCACCATTGTCAACCACATAATACTGCTTACATGAAGTAGCACCTAACATTATAACCCTACTGTAAAATTTGTGTCTACCCATTGATTATCAAGACTAGCCTTAAAAAGTAGCCAGACTAATACTTTATTTGACCTGTAGTGGCAAATTTCATAAGCTGTGAAAAAGCTGCTTTAGTAACCTATCTTTATTCTGCCGCCAAACCCTTACTCTTCTCTTCATTTAAATGCCAAATCTACTTCTTAGCCTTTTCTGCATCACCACAACCCCTTCCTCCATTTGACATTGTAAATAATCCAGAAAACTTCAAGCTATATACTTACATGGTTAGATGGATTGCATATTGGCTGAATTCTGACCCCCACATAATTAACTTGTCAGGTGTCACCTCAGAAAGTGATCAATCGAGTACACCAAGGTTCAGTCTGTGATCACATCTTTTTGGCAAAAATACTTTCTGACCTCCATATCATAAACCCAGGCCTATAGCTAACGAAATGTGCCAATGACTGTAAGCCAGATGCAAAACTTGTAACAGGAAGAACTAATCTAATCCTTAAAAAACAAATGTGTACAAAGAGGGCTTAAACTGAATGCAAAAGAAGTGCAACACTGACATGTTTGGCAAACAGCCCATCATCTTCAACTTACAGTATAGCTAGTAGCCCACTAAAAAGGGACATTATAGTTAGGGATCTTGACACCTGGGTTGACAACTCCTCCGCGTGTGACTCATGTAGCAACAGTAGTCAGAAAATACCATCTAGCCCAACTAATTTCTAAAGGCATCACATCCAAGTCAAAAATGTTACTATGCCTCTGAACTTAGTAGTAAGAACAATTACAAAGTACAGTGCCTTTTCGCCTGTAACTAGCCAAACATATTGTGCAGCTAGAATGGCCCCAAAATTTGCTAACAAATGATTGTGTGAAAAAAAAAAAAAAAAAAAAAAAAAAAAAAACCTTACTTACCAAAGCAGGCTTACAGTCTTCTCCCTATATTATCTCTCTTATAAGCTCAAGTGAGGAGATCTATGCCTTGTATTCCATGTCTACAGGCCTACTGTATTTGATCTTTCGTACCTAAAGACAAACAGCTCCGCAAACACTCGGAGTAAGGATCTACACCACAACCAGCATAATTGCCTTGTAACTGCTAAGACCCAGATCTTGTTCTTCATTATTACAGTGTTCTCTGTATAAGAAAATACAACTGGGGGAGTACCTTGCTCTCTCTCACATACTCATCTTTTTTCCTTTACTAGAAGCATTCTACAGCTCATTGACAAGGCAACTAAAGGCTTACTCAAATCAATCTTGTTTTAAACTATTTTCCCATCCTTTTTTCCACCCCAAAAGTAACCATTAATTGCATTATACCTCTATATATCCTTTCCAAATGTATTCTGAACATCTTTCGAAACTCACACCTCTGCAAAACCTGTCACAAACTTTCAAGACTTACCATTTTAAAATGCTTTCCTTGTATCACAACTTAATTTTTTTTAATTTATTGCCATTTAATACATCATCCACGACTTCCATTATCACCAGCAATTCTCTGGTTGCTTTTATTTTTTTGTTTTACACCATAAATTTATTTCTGCAGTATTTTCATCACCTCATACAACTATCATTGCAAAATATTCAACAACATTTTGTAAACTTTTGGACATAAAGCTACTGACCACAAATTATCCATTTCCACTTCCCCTTTTCCTTATACATTGTATCAACTGTTCTCAAACCTTCCATTTCCCATGACCCCTCAGTATACCATTCATTCAATCCCATGACCCTCAGTATACCATTCATTCAATGCCCTTTAAAAGTGCTATTTTGTTCACTTGCAAAGTTTTTATAACTCTCAAAGCATATACCATTCAATCTAGATAGTCGGTTTTAAGTTTTCCCAGTGATGCATCTAGTTATACTAACAATATATGTCAAATCCCTTTCTTCATGTAATAAATGTTTGAAACTTCCAGTAACTTACTTCCAGATCACCATCTGTTGATTTCTCAAATTATTTGGGATACAAGTTACTATCCACTAGTTCCCACATTTTATCCTATGTCCTACATACTTTCCTGTTTGTCTTCCAGACAATCTACAGTTACTTCTTTTTAAATTTGTTTCCTAGCTAGCAATGGGTTTACTACTTCTGGTTTCCTTTTACCTTAAATTTCTGTCTCCATAAAGAAAAGTTTCTAGCAGACTGTGTTTCTCTCTGAATTTTCTATTTGTATCTAAAATTTGATATGTCTTTCTTTCCACTGAAAGTCTACATTCTGTATAGGACATCTTAGACTTAGTCACACCACCAACTCCAAGACTTATCGTATTGCCTAAAATTTAAAGGAAAACTCCATATTACAACTCAAAAAATGTACTTTTTTATGCTGTGTTTGTTTTCTGCTCTATTTAAATGCCTCAAAATCACTGCAAGTGCTTCTTTCACAATTTTAATGAGTTTCTGACAAAATGGTGGCCAATGGAACCTGTATTGGTAACGTGATCTTGGTTTTTTTTTGCTTTCAAACCTTCTTCCCAGAATACATTTCAAATCCTCCTTATAACAGTAATACTAGACATAAGAAGTGGCACTGTTTTAGCATGCCATTAAGATAAAATGGCAGGAGTGGGAAGTGCTATCATCTATCACACCTTCTGTAACAGAGCTGCTTCTAGGTTTCCTTGACTGGGCCCCAATTACGAGTCTGTCAGAGCTTGTTCTATGTTATAAATAGCTGCTAGCTACTTTCAGCAAAAGAAATCAGGTAAATAGAAGACTTTTGTAAAAGGATTCTTCAGTACTTCTAAAAGGAATTGACAGACCCTCCCCCAAACTCTCACCCTGAGGTGTGCAAACTCTCACTGCAATAAAGGATCCTTGGTGAAAAATGTACAGGTGACTGCAACTACTGGAAAGGACTATGAAGTCTTTGTTTGCCTGCTGCTTCCCAGTGCCTTTATTGGGATTTATTTTCATCATGAACGATACAGAATTAAAAAGTGCTTTACTCGTTCCACAATTATTTCTGTCATGTTCACTCCCCCTCTTTTTTTTATTTTTACTCTTTATACTTTAACCAGGAAAGAGAACTGGTCCCAGGACGCTTTTCAGCCACAACCCATTCTACAACAAACAAGTAATAAATGCACTTAGCAATACAAAGAAAGAAAATACTGCCATAAAGACATTTGACAAAGACTGCATGTGCAAGACACAGCCAAGATAGATGACAGTGAACACATTAAACAACATTTACTAGAATGCATACATTAATAATGCTTAACTATACTATATTCATTTTATTATAAATTACAGTATGCATGCATATTGCGCATCTCATCACTGTAAAATATTAACTGTTCTCTGACTAGGAATATGTTCTCTGGCTTCGCAAAACTAAGGGGGAATATTTACACTTGCATCACTTTTACTGTACAAGATAGTATGAACACATACTAAATCTATAAAATTTGGAATGGAACAACCATTACAGTGGAACCTAGTAAGAAGTATATGAGTGTGTTAACCCACATCTTTATTACACTTGCATTTACTTTCTTCAATAGGCTGCCTATGAGCATTTTCTTGAAAGTTAGTCTGTAGTCTATGCTACGGATATTTTCTAGGAGACAGTTACAAATAGCTGGAACTATTTTTAAGAACGCTATTTTCACACACACAAGTATGAATGGGAACCTACATAACTGAATACCATCATTATTTCTGAGAGTACAAGACTAGTTTTGAAACTGCTGTCTGCTTTGAAGTCTTGGGACAGTAGCCATCCATTTATTGTTTTGTTGATGAACATACTGAGCAATAAAGTTACTCTTGCCAATTTTGGTAGTCAAATGTTGGAGTTGAGAGTAGGGCAAGGATGATTATGCTTCTTATCCGAGTTTATGGATCAGTGCTGCAATTTTCTATAAAACTTCATAATAGATAAAGCAGATCACATGGATTGATATCACATGCATTTCCACAACACAGTACTCAAGTCTACATTCTCATTCAACCATCAATCTTTTGCTACACTTCTTTATGTTTATCACTTTAAATGGCTTACACATTCCTGAAATGGCATAATCTGCTAACCTTCTACCAATGGTAAGCACCACCTTAAAACATCTGGGGTGAGCAAATCAACACGTAAAACGTCATTTTACTACGACTGCCATCTTTTCTACCTCAACTGTGCCTGTAATGAGACTGGGGAGGCTGCGTCAGTGCAACAAATATCTTTTATAAAGCACTGCAACTCAGTTCATCATGAAGATGACAGAACTAACAGTACCAGGAACAATGAAAGAGATAGGAAAGTCACCCTCCTTACATATATATTCCACAGTACTGATTCGCACAAAAAAAAACTGCTATTTCTGGTACACACCAATGCTTGTAGAAACCATTAACTTTGTACTGTACACCAATTCAGAAATCCAGTGCTGACCATGCCATAAAAAAGGGTGCAACCTGTGTTGTGGAGCATATGGACTGCTCAAAACGGACATTAGCACACTGCAACACATTTTCAAAGTGTTGTGGGCTCCAGACATTATCACTTGCACAGCTGACAGGGAACATACGGCAGAGACTAGGTTGAAGACCTGGAAGCTGACTGGAGAGAAAGCACAAGAGTTCAAGGAAATACATAGAGCTCTAGTAATTCAGGAATAACAAGAAACAGACGGGAGTCGAAGAATGGCAGTGCTTCAAAGCAACATTTGTGGGGACTACTGAACAAATATGCGGCCAAGCCAGATACAGAAATAAGGTACACAAGGAAAGCCTGCAGTGGAATGTAGAAATCAATGAAGACATCAAGAGGAGGAATGCAGAAAAAAATGACAGATAAAAATGTGGAGCAGGCTAAGAAGGATTACAGGTGGCTGACAGGTCAAGAGCATAGTTGGCAATACCAAAGAACAAAGCATCAGAGGCACTCTACCAGCTTCTGAAAAGTACCTCAGCAGATGGCACAAAAAATGTTATCAAGTTGCAAAGCAAAGGCAGAAAGATAAAGGACATCAAAAAGTAGATGGGAGTACTTCCAGCAACTTCTGGATGAAGAAAATCCAACTTGGCTCTAATGCCCCAGACACAGCCTATGATGAAAGACGGCGAAAGGTGTATCCAAGATCAATGGAGAATAAGCATTTCCGGTGTCAGTGTACAAAAACAAATGGGACATTCACAACAGTGGGCAGTACACAGGTCTCCAACAACTATCATGCTGCATGAAAAATCTCTGGAGAGGGTAATAAATATGCAGAGTAGTAGAAAGGCAGATGAGCAGTTCAGATTAAAATCAGGATACAGCACAACTGACCGGATATGTGCAGTGAGAGAGTTGAGAAGAAGCTAGATCTGCGAAAAAAGTCCAACTGGGCATTCCTGGAATTTTAACATATGACAAGGTCTCAAGAAAGATCTTTTGGGCAATGCTTTGCAGTCCAAGAGCACTGGTAGAATTAGTGCAGGGTGTGTACAAGGACCAGATTTGACAAGACTATCGACTGTATTTGGACTCTCAGAGGGTTTCTCAGTGGGAGTTGGGAAGTGAGTGCATCAGGGTTTTCTGAACCCACTGCTATTCATAGTGGTGATGGACTACATTAGCAAACAGATTGTAAGGGACAGGTCAACAAACCTGCTGTATGCAGTCAGACTCTATACAAGAACTTCAACAAACAAAAAGGGAATGGAATGCAAAAACTGAAAGCACGTGGGATGAAACTGACTACATAAAACAAAGCTGTAATGCGGGCAAATGGGGGAAATTAAAGAAGCTGAAAATTTAGACAGAGTGGAAAATAGTAACACATGTTAACAGCTTCAAGTATCTTGGAGGGGTGGGTTAAGAGAAGGGAAGTCTGAATGTGTAGGTCAAAACTAGAATCAAAGGGGATGCAGCTAAATTGCACAGAGTGTCAGGCGTAGTGTGCAAAAGAAGAAAGCCAAAGAAGTTGAAAAGTAAGATGAACAAAACAGTGGTGTGACAAATACTGCTGTATGGTACACAAACCTGAGCAGAGAAAGCAGATCAGGTGAAGAAGTTAAGGATGATGAAGATGAAGTGCCCGAGATGGGTGGTAGCATGCATACTTGGGAACAAACAAAGAAATGAGTACATCAGATCAGAAGCCCAAGAAACTCCAAATTCAGAGAACAGATTATGGTGGTTCATGCACATGTGCAGGAAAGCAGTAGACAGATGAAAAAGATTTGGGACATTTAAAAAGTAGGTTGAGGACGATAACAGTGATAAAATGCAAACATGAATGCACACACCCTGTGTATAAATATTTGTGTGCCTGTACAGACATACACATACACTAGATGTATCCATACATAAATGTAAGATGTGAGCTACACACATACTTCATATATACACAAGGCACATTTATTGTAAATAGTTAATGTACTTCTGATTTCCTTTTTTAATGTTTTGAATGCAAGGTCAAATAGCAAACATGTTAAAGTAAATTCAGCTGTATATCATAGATGCCATCAATGGTCACAATTCTTGTGGACCAGAAAATGCTCATGCACTCTACCGCTGTAATGACAGACTCAAAGTGTGTGGGAGTTTCTTACAGTGGATCTGTGTACCAGATATACATCCTCCTCTGAAAGGTGTCACAAAAAAAAAAACATAAACTTTCTTACAGACAGCATCAGTGCATCTAGTTGATGGCAAATCTCCTTCTGCAGAGCAGCCCTGATTTGGGTAATAGTTATGTCCCGAGTGTGGCAAATGTTTTCTCTAAAGGCCACATAAATCTTTGATACATTTAAGATATATATATATATATATATATATATATATATATATATATATATATATATATATATACACACACACACACACACACACACACACATATATATACATAAATATTATAAATAACCAACATGTAAAGCTTAGCAATTTAATGCTGTGATGCTGCTTATGTAAATTGGTCAGAAGAGGTGACTACTGCCTTTAAAACACTGACTGGTCTTATTGGCTTGCTATGAAAGAGGAGTGTTAAGTTCTCCTCCGCACTGCAATAAAAAGACAGTGGAAAACAATTCCACAGCTTTTTTTTTTTTTTTTTTTTATTAATAAACAGCCGCTGTGCTCCTGATAGCAGAAGGGTTAACTCCTCACCTAAGATTGATAGCAGTACCTGACCGGGTAACCTACAGACTTCTTTGTATCTATAGTATGACATGCAGGTGGAGACCATTTACTCTACAAAGTATGTGAAGAGTTGAGCTTTACATGAATTTTCCCACTGATTCCAAGGCAAGGGAATAAAAGTTTTATAGGATACAAGCAGGTTTCTGGTACCTACATAATAGTGGAACCATGCTGTACGGAGAATTGCAACCTCAGGATTGAGTTAAACTGCAGGAGAGGGCAGAGTTTTCCTTTAAGTGTTTTTTCCAAATTAACTTTATTTTCTGTTTAAAATAATCAGGCTAAATCATCTTGCCATTCATATGCGTAGCCATGTACCTTGACATACTGCACAATCTTTCCTCATAATTTCCTTGTACTGGCCATAATCGGAATATAAAACTTGTACACTTATCACAATGTTTATGCCCCTGTGTCAACCCAGACTAACTACCAAACCCCTCCCTAGACACCTATCTTCTTATGAGTATATTGTGTCCTCTCTATTGATAATAAAGTTAATGTGACTATACAGCAGACTACTGTCCTGCACATATTTTGAATGATTATCCATAGCCATCTTACACTAGGACTTCTGGTGAGACTTTATATAATAAGAGTGTCCTTGTACATACTTTGTATGAATATCCATTGCTGTTACACACTAGCATTTGTGTGACATTCGTGTGTGTGATTAATAATGTCTTTAAACATATTTTATTAGGAATATCCAAAACTGTTTGTACTAGGATTTTACGTCTTCAAATGCTAAATCCAATGAAATGTAATGTTTGCCTAAGCTTTGTAATGTACCAATGTCTTTGTAAATACCATTGTCTTTGTAAACATTTTGATGTACGTGGACCTTTTCTCCCTGGGCCTCCACTGAAATGGACATATATCCAGCTGGACTAGCCCGGTCAACAAATGTAAAATAAAATAAAATTTTATGTTACTTCAACTTGTGGATAGACAGCACTTCCACTACTCATGCATAAGAACATGTGGCTATTAAGAAGTTTGAATTTATTTGCATTTCCATCTCTGCCACTCATAAGCACAACATCTGACTTACTAGTGTTCCATTTTCAAATAGTCACCTCAGGCATTGGGGGGGGGGGCTGTCTCTGTCCTGTCTATTGGTCTGGTTCAACGTTTGGTTACAAAGTCTTTTTATACCTCGTGATGATGAGTTGATTCAGTATAAGAATTTATTAGCATCACTACTACCGCCTTGTCCTTCACCAACTCCATCCTGCACTGCAATGTCAATGATCTGCAGGTATCGGTTGCCAAATATAACAGGTATGTGATGCTGGCTCTTGAACATTTTGCTCCTACAACTGGTCTTCTTTCATGTGTAGCAGGGGGAAGTAATGGAATGATTCTGAGGGCTTTGCTCTATAGGTTTGATTTGTATTTTTCAGGCACAGCCTGGTAAGGTTGTCTGGTTAAGTGACTTATTCAGACTCACAGAGTTAGGCAATGGAAGCTGAGAGAATCAAACGTTCCACCACTTGACCACAGGAAAAAGCTGGTTAATCCTCCAAGCCAGAAGTCGTCTAGAGCATTGATGGAAGAATATAAACCTTCTAGATACTAAAGTGGCATTTGCCCTGCACTCCAAGTATCAACAGGAAATCTGTAAGAATGCTTATTTCTCCACAGACTCTTTCAAATGGTAATTAAGCCTGTCTGATAACTTGGAAGGTCTCTCTTTCATACAACTGTGAGTTAGCCGTTTGATTCTTCATGGGCAATGTGGACTCCCATTAGCACAGAAGCGTTTCTGAGTATGCATAATAAACTGATATCCATCTACAACAGACAGATGCTAAACCAGATTTTGATGAGATTATGATTATCTTGACTTCACAGAATTTATGCAGATGCTACCTTGTCTGTGACCCACTAATGTGGGCCTGAGCTAGGCCATATTAAGCTTTCAGTGCCTTACAGTAAGGTTTTTAAGCCATTTCATTTTTCAGGACTATTCATTCCTCTTTGGGGACAATGTCTGAGGAATGGCCCACATAGCCAGTTAACAAATCATAACTGTATCAAATAAAGGGTGGAGTGTTTCCATCTATTTCAAGGAGGTCTTGACTATACCAATCACCCATAATTCTAACTTGGATGTAGGCATGCTAGATGGAAAGGCTGAAGGTAGGATAGTACCTTTTACTGGGATGGTTACCAATGCTGCTGCATGTAAGCAACCTGTCTCAGTCTTTGACATTTCATGAACTCTGGGATACATTTCAGTAGAGGTTCTGTGCTTACCACAACAGTGAGACTGTTCCCCGACTAGTGGCACAGGATCAAAGCTTCTATTCTGTACAAGCCCTCCTTGAGCCATCTGCCACACCAGAGTCTACTGGAATGTACCATGATTATGTGGAATCTTCAGTACAATCCAATATCGGTGTGCCTCAAACCTCTCCGGGAGTATTCAGAGAATGGCTTCTAAAGTTAAATTTTCCACAGAGCTCCACATTGAGGCCAATACTTTGTTTTAACCATGTACAAGTTGCACTCTGTGATTACAGACCTAACACACCTATAGTGATAACATTCAGCTGTTCCCCCTCATGTCTTCAGCAGCATTTGGATTACTCAGACCTGAATAAAACTGTTTGGGTGCTCTTTTTTTTTTTCCAGTGTCTGACAATAGTCTCAAAAAACAGGCAGCATGGGGAAAATCAACTATCAGGCCCTCTTTCAGTTAAATGGACCATTTGTTCCCCCTCCCTTCAAGTAAGAAGGGAAGGTGACCAAGAGGGACAGTTTTGGCAGCCCATCAAGGGGTTAGAGGTCATTACTATGCCAGTGTTGAATTATGTCTAGGTTGACTGTCATGGTGTAAGAAAATAGAAAACCATATTAGAAAAAAAGCAAATACAGTTGGGGGTTACTCAGCAAAAACATGACTTACTTTAAGGATCTGACTAACTATGGTGGTCACTAAATACTGATCAGTACAGCAATAGTTAACACGGGGGGCAGTGGAAGACTAAGCTGACATTTTGTCAGTAATAATGGTGGAAGGTTGAACATCGAGCTGGCACCTCAGCGTTCGTAAAAATCTACTGCCAATCATTAGCGGACCGGTGTTCCGCTGTGGCGACCCCTAACCGGGAAAAAGCCAAAAGACAACAGCAATAATGGTGACAAAAGAAACAGATACTGAAGTTCAGTACAAAAGAAAAATAAGTAGCCTACATGAAATGGTTAGTGGGGTGGGGGGCATACCGGTCACTGACAGTATCTAATAAATCATTTGACAGTTGTACATCCACCAATACTGTGCATGTGTCCAGTGAACATTTGAGGACTGCATACCTCCAAACTTATGGAGGCGAGTCAAGTTTGCATGCATAAAGGAGCACAGCACCAACACTTTTAGCTGCTAATTTAAATGCTGAATTACATAATTCAGATGACCTACTACTCTGGTTATCCTCATCCTTAGAGTCCAAATGATTTTTCACTGGATGCTTCAGTTTCCTCCCATATCCCAAATGTATTCCACAAGAGATTGATGAACCTCTCACTCAGAGTGCTAGGACAGGCTCTGGCAGCCTCATCATCCATTGCAGGATTAAGTATGCAACAGCAGAAGGAAATCAACAAACTAGAAGAAAAAACTCAGAAGTACAAGCACCACACCAATGTTTAAACAAGGACAAAACAGTTTCAAAGCAATGAAAATGATGGCTATATGCGTAACTGCAACTGTAAAAAGTAGCAAACTAAACAAAAGCATAACAAGAAAGTTAAACCAGTATTAGCATATAAAGACGCAGCTAATCAACAGCTGCAGTAACTCCCATGCAGAACAATAACAATGCTTATAAAATAGCTCTCAAATGCCTCATTTGGACTGCCAATAACTGCTATTTTAGTTCTACTGAGTATGGCTGAGTCCATGCAGTTTTACACTGCACTGGCATACTGTTCAGCGTAGTTGTCTACATACTCTGAGGGGAGAGGTGGTGTGAAGCTACAGAATCCTTCCTTAGAAGGTTGTAGTCAGCTTTTGAGAAGATTTTTTAGATTGACTACAGTTGGGGGGATAGAAACTTCGAATAAGACAGTCCAATGATCTGATCTTACCAAGGAAGAAATTACGGGAGTGGTGCATCTGTCACTCATGTTGGTGAGAACCAAGTCCAGAATGTTATCGCCCCTTGTGGGGGATGAGACAAGCTGCTCTAGTGTATTAGAACTGATGAAGTCAAGAAATCGTTGAGCGAGTGCATTAGTGCAGGAATAGTTTACCCAGTCTATGGTGGGGCAGTTGAAGTCACCAAAGAGTAAGTATAGGGGGTACCTTAAATAGAGTAGATCTAAGTAAGAGGAGTGGGTGTCCCCAGAGTCATGGAGGAGGGGGGTCTATAGCTGGCTATAACCTGGCTGGGTGCCTAGCCAAATGTCAGTTACACCTGGAGTAGTTCCAGTGTGTCATGCTGGCAAACCAGTCTGGAGGTGTGCCTATCCTTACTGAAGATAAAGACTCCACCATCTTTAGTCTTTCTGATCTCATTTTGGGGTCAGAAAGTGTGAATAGCACAACATAATCGACAGGATTTGAACCTGTGCAGGGAAACCCAAATGGATTTCTCAGCTACAATTACAACACAGTATACACACAAACATGCACAAGAGTTGCCAGCTTAGGAAGAGGCAAAAACTTGACAAAAGCCACATTTTTGCTCCGCCCATTGCCTACCCATTTCAACAAATACATCTGCATTAATTCCCTTTCAAAGTTAATAATCGTGCTTGCAATAGTTTGGAAGAAAAATTAGATAAACTGCTAAATGCAGCAAATATATAAACACATTATAAAAAATATAACGTTTTGTCAACTGGTATGTTTATTAAAACAATTAAACAGCTTAAACTAGATGTGCATGAAGGTCTAAAAAAATCATATTGAAGACAAGAATGTACGTTACTGTTTTCTAACTGCAAGTTTTACTTACATCAACACAATTATTTATCCTGAAAACAAAAAAGTAACTTTACCACAGAAGTAAAATTGTTTAATTAGAGGAACGTTTTACCCATTATTTCACTTTTTTTAAATAAAAGTATAAAAGGTTCGGCCTTTGTTGCGTACTTAGATGCACCGTGAAGACACTTGTTCTGATGGATGGGTCTTTCTAATATTTCACATTACCCAGGATGCCAGTTAAACAAGGGACTATTCTGTCAGTTGTTGCTGTTGTCTTTCGGCTTTTTCCTGGTTAGGGGTCGCCACAGCGGAACACCAGTCCGCTAATGATTGGCAGTAGATTTTTTACGAACGCCGAGGTGCCAACTCGATGTTCAGCCTTCCACGAAGGCACGCCCATTTACGCATGTCTTTCGAACGCCCACCCAACCGCGGGGAGGACATGCAGACTCCAGACACAAGGCACTCCCCGCGTTCCAGCCAGGAATCGAACGGGAGAACCTCTTGCAATTCATTCAGAAAATCCAACTGAAACAGAAAATGAATTTATAATCCGTGAATTGCCAGAATGTCTCAAGAATACCCGACAAGTACTCCCCAGAACTACATTTCTGGCAGAGATAACAAATTCCTAACATATGCACAAAAGCTTTCTACGTCTCACAGTCAGACTCAAATTTATTCGGTCTCAGATAAACGTGTATAATCCTTTTTGCAGTCGCAACACACCAACTCCTATCAGTACACAACTACTGTAAAATCTGCTACATTGCAGGAAACCTTTCACGTTGATTTTTCTTTTTCCATAGCAATGTACATCAGCACTGCTGTACACTGAATGAATCAAACAGAAGTAATGCTTTCGCAATTCTCCATATGTATAGTAAAAAGTGATACATCATGTTAAAAGCGGACTGAATGCAAATTTTGCGAAATGCATGATGAAACTGAAAACATAAAAAATGTGAAATAATACGTAAAGTTAAACTCAATGGACTTAGTGTACTACAAAGCGTCAAACTATGGACGTGTATTTTAGTACCAATAGTCCGTCTGCAAAATAGCCTTGTTCCTTTACTGTTTACGGTTTCTCACAGCCACAGTTCAGCCTCAAAATGTCAGGTATGCGCAAAAAAATACTTTTTTTTTATCCTTTTGATTTATGACCTCTTACCTGTTGGTGTCCTTCTAGTTAAGGCCCACAGCATATTTCCTATTAGGCCAACCATTTTTGCAATTCCCTTTGGAGAAATAGTAGTAGTGGTGGTGACTAATCGCTATGCGAGTAATCATTCAAAAAGATAACATACACCATTATATAATACTTCTCCTCAAGGGCCTTTTCCAGTTAAATATAACCCACGACAATACCTGTGGAGGCAGCCATATTAACTTGGGACACGTGAGTCCCTATCAAAAAAGGGGCGGAGAAAGGAAAGGTTTATTCAATGCATCAGGACCAAATACATACGGAGTTGTGTTTAGTTTTGTAATTGCAAAGGTATCAGAAAGAAGTAGAAGCTTAACATGGCATTAACATAGCTATTAGTGGTTCCTCTGCAGTCAATGAGCAGCAACATACGATATGCTACGGAGCAGCAACATAGCACTCAACGAATCCGAGACAAATCCAGAAATACGTATAAATATGTCTGTAACTGTAATTATTGGCATTGTATACTAAGCATATTGCGCTGTCTTTTTTTCCTTACGTCACCAGTTTTAAAGGGATTAAGGACAGTGCTAAAATTTGACCTCAAATCGGGGAACTTGACACGAGTGAACAGCAATAAAACACAGACGTTAGCTTAGAATGAGTTAAATTCAGGGTCATATCTCAAAGTGGTATCACCCTGGATGCGTAGTAGCAAAACTCGCCTTCGCACGTCCCATTTCAAGACTACAAAACTTGACGGATAGACGGTTGTGTTCTCGGATACAATTGAATAGACGAGTAAACGAAGTTAGATCAGCACGTACGTTCGTAGTAGCTCCCAACCTTCCACCTCCAAATTGAGGAACACTAGCCCTCATACTCTGGAACAAATGGGCAAAATGTGGAACACATAATGATGGCTTACTAACAACTTCAACTAGGAAGGTCATACGATAGTTAAATTATGCTGGTTTTACTTATAAAGAAGATATTTTTTAATGAACTAATATGATTAATTTCTATTTACAGTGGATTTCACTTAAATAAATTCCTAACCCTGAATGTGTGACAGAGTGTTTCAATGAGGAACGTGAACTTTTTAAGACCCCAAATGAGGTACGTTCCTCGTAATGAGGTACACTTGAGAGGTATGCCTTTGTTTTCCAGCAGTACAAATACTAAAAAAGGAAAAAAATAAACAGGGATAAGTAAAAAAAAAAAATAGTGGCTTTCAGAGCCCCTCAGGAATAAACTTTCCCCACCACCTATTAAAACACCTAAAGAAACAAGAAAGTTAAAATGGACAGCTCTCTTTCTGTTGTAATACAGCTGAGAGATAACCCCTTAACACTTTATTTCTGTAATTTTTTATCATACCTTTCAATTATACATTTTTTCGCAGAGCCTGCAGGATTTTTTTGCAGGGGGGGGGTGCAAACCCAGAGCCCCGCCCAATCCCCCCACGCAGTCCCCCGCCACCCATACAGCTATTTCAGTGTTCCATTACTTGGCAATTTCTTCCCAGTTGCCATACACACTGTTCAAAACTCTATGTGCATACTGTTTTATGCTTTACTTCTACGATAATACAGATATTTCCATTTAATTTACAAATTTTATAGCACAAACACTGATAGACATTTGCACTACACCTCAAACAACACATAGCCCTTCAAAACCCATACCATTAACACCCACACACAGCAACACTAAACCCACATATGCAGAGGCCCTTAACATTAACCTTCCCAAGCAACAAGGGCCTCCAAATATGAAACGCAAACAAACACCAGTCACAACAAAAGTGACACATAGCTCACAACACCAGTGTGCCACCCAACAACAGCCCCTAAGGCAAGAAAATGTACCCAACACTTTAGTTATAGATGACTCTATAGTCAGGCACACTGATGTCCCACTGACCAGGCTGAACAAGAAGAAAATTACAGTCAGCTTGCCTGTTGGGTGCCAGGATCCGCCACATAACACATGCACTCAAGTCACTTCACAACAAGTACAAATATGACTCTGTCATTGTCCATGTTGGAGTGAATGACTTGAGACGTACCTCCCTGGACTACATGAAAAGAGACATGGAAGAGCTCTCAGATCATGTGGCCCAGGCAGGTATGACCCTAGCCCTGAGTAGCATCCTGCCTTCACCCAGAATGATACCACAGTATAAGGACAAAATGATTGACTTCAACAACTTGCTAAGCTTTTCAGCAACTCTTTACTGTTACATCAAGTAATGGTACTATTATCTCTCCTGATCCTACTACAAAACTACTTGGGGTACTAATAGATAACAACCTTACCTTTGATTCCCATATAAACAGTACTATAAAAACAGTTAACAAGAAACTAGGTTCCCTCTATAGGATCAAACCCTTTCTGACCCCACTAGCCAGGTCCACTATTGTTCATACCCACTTAATCTCTACCCTACTTTATGCCTCCCCTATATATACTAAACTATGTAAAAGCAACTTGAACAAGCTGGCCATCTTCAAATCAGTCTCCAGAGCTGTGGACGAGGGTAAGGAGGTCCACACAGCCTATCTGGACCTCGCCAAGCCCTTTGACACCATCCCCCACTCTGGAATCATAGATAAACTTACTAAGCTGGGCATAAATCCCTGCATCACTCGATGGGTGTCCAACTGGCTTACTGACAGAACCCAGACTGTAAAAAGTAGTCAACTCCAAATCCAGCTCCAGACAGGTGACAAGTGGAGTACCTCAGGTTTCAGTGCTGGGACCGCTCTTGTTTAGCATCTACTTCTCTGAAGTACAGGCCAACACTAAAGGACTCTGGCTAACAAAGTTCGCAGATGACTGCAAACTGGGAGCCATTACTGAATCCCCAAATGATGTGGATATTCTACAAAAGGGCCTTACAGAAACAGATGCTTGGTGCCAGATCTATGGGCTCAAACTTAATGCCAAGAAATGTATAGTTATCCCCTTTGGGAAAAACCATGCACCCATGAATTACCACATAGGTGGCAGTACACTAAACACCGAAAGTGCGATGAAATACTTAGGGACACAGGTGGACAGTGGTCTCACCTTCGATAACCACATCGCCACAACAGTCAGGAAATCCTTCTGTGTGGCACACCTCATCACTAAGGGCTTTTCATCCAGAAAAAAAGGAGGTCATTGTCCCACTGTACTCATCCCTCATTAGACCCATTATAGAGTACAACGCCCTGTTTGGTACGTACCTCACAAGATATCTGCAACAGCTTGAAAGGCCACAGAAATACCTCACTAAAAGAATCACAGGCCTAAAGCAGATGCCCTATGCTGACCATCTAAAAAAAACTCCAGCTATACTCTGTGGCATATCGTCTACTCAGAGGTGATCTCTGCTTAACATACAAGGCCATGTCAAACCCTGAGCTGTTGGAAATGCTCCACTTAAAGAAATCCCAATCTCTCAGAGCCACACGCTCCAGGGATCTAAACCTTGTCATCACAATGAACAAAAAATGCTGGAGGGATAGGTTCCTGACCCAGAGACTCCTCTTACTCTGGAATAGACTGCCCATACATGTCAAGCAGAGCACCTCTTTGGCCTTCTTCAAAAGGAACCTTGACAATTGGATGGGAGATAGGAAATTCACCTCAGGGATCATGTCAGTCGCCCTGCTAGACAGGGGTCCAGGGAAATAAATATTGTGGGAAGAAATATCCAGGAAATTGTTATGGTTAGGCCTGTATAGACCCTAAGGCCGATAGCCTAGTACCAACCTATGAACCTAAATGAAGTAATAGTCTTACAATGAAAACAGTCTTGGCATTAAAACTTCTCTAACTTTGAAAGTCACATTAAATGAAACAGCATAGAAACCCACATTCAAAGAAAATGCATCTGGCCATTGGTAGGTTAAGTTTACCTTTGGGCTGTTTTCAAATCATTGGCCCCTTGCACACATTTTAGGACCATGCAAAAGTTCTTTAATACTATCAGGAAGGTGACTCAATTCTCATCATCATCATCTTTCGGCTGTTCCCGTTAGGGGTCGCCACAGCAGATCACCTGTTTCCATTTCTTCCTGTCCTCTGCATCTTGCTCTGTCACACCAACCACCTGCATGTCCTCTCTCACCACATCCATAAACCTTATCTTAGGCCCTCCTCTTTTCCTGTTACCTGGTAGCTTCATCCTTAGCATCTTTTTCCCAATATACTCAGCATCCCTCCTCAGCACATGTCCAAACCAATGTAATCGTGCCTCTCTGGCTTTGTCTCCAAACCTTCCAACCTGGGCTGACCCTCTAATATACTTATTCCTAATCCTGTCCACCCTCGTCACACCCAGTGCAAATCTTAACATCTTTAATTCTGCCACATCCAGCTCAAACTCCTGCCTTTTTGTCAATGCCACTGTCTCTAACCCATATAACATAGCTGGTCTCACTACCCTCTTATAGACCTTCCCTTTCACTCTTACAGGTACTCGTCTGTCACAAATCACTCCTAACACTCTTCTCCACCCACTCCATCCTGCCTGTACTCTCTTCTTCACCTCTCTTCCACACTCACCTTTACTCTGAACTATTGACCACAAGTATTTAAACTCATCCACCTTCGCCACCTCTACTCCTTGCATCCTCACCATTCCTCTAGCCTCTGTCTCATTCACACACATATATTCTGTCTTATTCCTGCTGACCTTCATTCCTCTTCTCTCTAGAGCATATCTCCATCTCTCCAGGGTCTCCTCCACCTGTTCCCTACTCTCACTACAGATATTCTAATATATAATTGAATTATATCCCTTCAGCACCACTTGATAGAATGTATTTTAAATTTATAGTTTTTAACATTTTCCCAGTAAGCAATGAAATAAAACATATGAACCAATAACGATAAACTGCCCAATTTCATTTCAACCATAAAAGGTGACTCAAATGTCTGTCAAAAAAATCCACCAATATCAGTCAATATGCACAATTTCTGCAGAAGTAAAAGTCATCTGAACAATTCTACATTAAAGAGATCTGAAACTAACGAAGAGGTTGTTGTTAGAAAACAACTTTATATTTCAGTTTTATCTACAAGTTCGGCGCCTTCTGTCCTTGAAGAATAAATTGCCTATGATATATTAAAAACAGGTAAGCTGGTATATTGCAATAGAGAATGGGTGGCAAGCTGAAAAACAGGTTCATAGTTACTAGGCATGTCATCCAAAGGAGGACATAATCAGGTCTGCAGCACCCCACCCCCTTAAAATACAAATCTGCATGCTGTGGGAGCAGAAACTATAGCCCTATGCATCAAGATGCAACTATGCTACCTGCTGGGCTACTAAAGCTGCTGTAAAATTCTATACGACAACAGTGATACCGTTTGCTGAGCAAAACAGTTGTACATTTTAAGCAGACTTAGCATGATGAGCAGTAAACTTCTCTCCCCTTGAAGCTCAATTCCTTGAAAATGCACTTGAAAATAAATTCCACCTGCTAACTCTAACTAGGGTGTTTCACTCTTTCTTACACACACACACACACACACACACACACACACACACACACACACACACACACACAAACTAGGGACACATTTAGAAAGTAGCTAGGACAGGATTTGTGTTAGAATGCATTTTCTGAAGGATATTAAGTCTGAAAATCCAATGCATGTCATTATTTAGTAACTTTAATCCTTAGCTCATCTCAGTGATTTGTCAAAAGTAAAATTTTTATGAGGAACAGACCAAAAATATAAGGCAACAATGTAGACATTCTATGAAAATCTGCACAGTTGAGAGATATGAGGCACACACATACACCCCCTACCTCCTTAGAAAGTGGCTAGAACAAGTTTTTCATTAGTATGCATTTTCTGAAATATATGAAGTCTAAAGCTGAAATGTCTGACATTATTTTCTGACTTCAGTCCTCAATGATTTCCTAGAAAAACACAATTTTATGAGAAAGAAACCGAAAATATGAGACAAAAATCTAGATAATTGCTAGCCGAGGTCATACCTCTCAACCTCTTAGAGCAAAAAATCTGGACAAAGCCTAAAATGATGGTGGGACAAATAGGGATGGATTTTAAATATTGCCCTTACAAACTTGGAAAGTTGGTAGAATAATAGGTTTTGCATTAGCATGAATTTTCCGAAGGATGTGGCGTTTAAACTCAAATATCTGTCATTATTTAATTACTTCAATCCACGGCTATGTGCCAGAAAGGGACAGATTTTAGGAGGAACACACCAAAAATATGAGGCACAAATCTGGTAGAATAATAGGTTTTGCATTACCATGAATTTTCCGAAGGATGTGGCATCTAAACTCAAATGTCTGTCATTATTTAATGACTTCAATCCATGGCTACGTGCTAGAAAGGGACACATTTTAGGAGGAACACACCAAAAATTTGAGGCACAAATCTGAACATTCTGCAATAACCTGTACAACTGAGAGGTATGGCCAAGGTATGAACCCCCCTGACTATAGATGTAAATGTCACAGAAAGAGTGCATGACTGTGCAAGACACTGTGTGCTCACAGAAGCAGTTAAGTTCCTCCTCATCGTCACACTTGTGCAGTGGGATACAGGCCAGCAAGGGCCACCAAAGCAAAGTGACAGCCCAGTTTCTCATATTAGTGGGGATGAAGTGGAAGAGAAGAAAAAAAAAGAGAAAAGGGAATAACAGAGGAAACCCAGAGGGTCAACCATAAGCAATAAGCGGATGGTTACAAGAGCACCTTTTTTGGAAAAGTCTGTCATTTTTTATTAGAAAAAGATGGTAGCTGGGGAAAGTAGTGTGAAATGGGCTGTTGGAGGGGTAGACAGAGAGAAAGAAGGGAATGCTGTTGAGGTATACAATCAAACATAAAATGCAGATATAGACGGGCATACAAACAGTGGGATCATCAATAGGTAGAAACATGCTAATAGAGAATGGAAGCTTGTGATGGGAAGGACTGGATAACAAGGTACGGAGAGTGGCAAGTCAGGGTAACACAGGGATTGGGGACAGAGCAGGATGCATAGCAGAAGGTACACTGTCCTAAAAGCCAACACACAATGGCATTAGTCCTCTTCATAGCTGATGTCATGTGCACACTGTTTTTGGCAGCCTGATGGTTGGAGGCCCGTCATTCACATGACTCAACCAGCCATGTCCTAAAGCACTACATGAGACAGTCATCCAGCTTGTGGACAAACCTCTATCATCATCATACTATACAACTGATACCAGATGACTACAGTAGATTCTTCTATGCTACTATCAGAAGAGGAATCTCAATAATCCTGCTTAGTAGTCACAGAGGCCACCAGTGTGCTCTCCAGGCTATCTTCAGTGGAGCGACCTGCATTACCCTGCAGAGTGGCAAGCCTAATGCCCACTGGCATCTTAGTCTTACAGGAATTGACCAACCCAGGTAAAGGTGATGGCCCCATCTACATCTGTATCTGCACAAAGAAAAGAAAAAAAAAACAGAACTCATTAGTACACACCTACATTATACGTACCTAGAAATCAAGGTGGCACTGCTGCAGGTTGCTGTAGCAATGTGTATGCCCTTCACCATCATCCTGGTAAGTTCATATCAAAGTGCCATCATATTTGACTAGCAGGTGATCCTGAAAGCCCCTGTGGAGAGACAACCAGAAAGTCTTGCTCAGAAGTAGCAATGGTCACTTAAACAGGTCCACTCAGAACAACGAGGCAGTCCTGTGTGCATGGATGCAGATTTGAACATCATATAATGTGGATCACAGTGCAGCAACAAGTGTTGCTATGAGTTCCCCAGATGCTATGCATAAGTATCTAGTGCACAGCCAAGGTATGGGCAAGGATAAGATGGGTAGTGCAGGCTTTGTTGATAAGGCTGTACATTACACTAGTGATTCAAAGACAATTGCAATAAATCCCTCTTTAGTAACTACCATGATATAAAGCCTGAATTAGTGTCCTCACCATTTTGATAGACATCAGTAATATAAGTATCCATTGACTAAGAACTTTACTGCCTTGCATTGGGATATTGAGCTATGTGAACCGCATTTATTGAAAAGATACCTGGTAATGTAACCCTGCACTGTACTGAAGACTCATGTTGGATGGCAGTCACATAGGACTGCTGTATGTAGATATGGGACACTGCTATGTTAGGATGTGGGTGAGAGACATGTCAGTGTCAATGCACACATAACAGGATATGCCACACTAAGTAAAATGGCAGTTGCACATTGAATGAAGCATTGCAATGCATTTTGAGGAAGTGGTACAGGGTGTGCAGTCTATTTCAGGGTTTCAGTATCATAACGCAAGAATGGGTGAAAAAGGCAAAAATCCTGTAGATCTAATTTATATAGGAAGATGGGAAGGTATCACAGAACAGGAGACAGGTAACTGTGCACCTTAGGTGGTTGGGAAGGCTGAGTACAGTCCTGCAGAAAGTCCATGTAAAGTTATGTACACATGGTGACTCACATGAGTAGCTTAAAGGTGCATATAACTTATAGGCTCATGAGGAAGGCAGTGGCGAGAAAAGTTCACCTCCCAGGAAACCATAAGGGTATATACACATGCTTCCATAGTTCTTTCTATGCTGTCTTTTTCACAGACCATATCAAGTGCTAAGACTGCAGGCCACCAAAATACAAATTGCCAATGTTTACAATATTGCAGATCCACCACATCTCTAGAGGATGTGGTCTCTGACTCCCCATATGCTGCTGCCAGGCATCACATCCACCTCCCATGAACCTGGCACTTACGGTAGCATTGCAGCCACCTGTCCCCATGTCGTCTGAACCTGGACAAATGAAGACTGTGCCCTGGGGCCCATCCCCTTAAGTGGGTACAATTATGTCTGATGCACAGTATGGCCAGTATATGCACTTTGATGCACTGCCTATATTTGATAATATCTGCATCCTTTTACTTTTGTTGCTATTCTTTAATAAAAAAAAAAAAAAAAAACTCCCCATCCATGTGAAGCAGAATTCCTCCATAACTCTATTCAAGTGTAACTTGGACAACTGGATGGGATCCAGAAATTCAGGTGTGGCACATATGTTTCTAATGAGCACAGGCAACCTGTAAATGCTTCATCTCCCAGACCCCTGCTTATACTACCAAGGGTACCAGAGCTTGTCAGTGATTTGGGATGCATGGCTAGGCTTTAAAAAAGCCCCAGGGATCATACCTATAAACCTATAGTGGTAGTTTTCTCTTCTGCAGTTCTTAGGAAATGTGCAAGCTCCTCCACATGTTGCTACATAACATCAAGGAATGGGTGTACCATACACAAGGCTGGCACTTGCAAAATTCCTACTCTGTGTCTGCTGTAGGTCATTGAAAAGTCCCTGTAGCTATGAAGGGTAAAGTTGCATATAGCTTAGTGTCCACAGAATAGGCAGTCCATGTATCCCCCTCGATTCTGCATATGAGTGACTCAATTCAACAAGCTCCCACATGGTATCTCTGTCCACACAGAAGTGATTCACAGCCTGCCAGCTAGCCAAATGGTTGTACATCAGACATTGGCAGTAACCACTAAACTCATAATGAGGGTCTTCGCATGCAATGTTAGAGGCTCTTGCTCTATCAGTGGCCACTAGCATATGATGCCTGCTATAGCTGCTGCGATCACTTGTGTTCTACCATCCTGTAGACTGGCAAATCCTGGTGTTCAGGTGATCACTGCATCCCTGTGCACCTGTGTTGTACATTTCCAAATCACTCTGCAGTTTTCAGTGCCACTGTTTGCATATTCCCTGTGCCTTGTTTGCATGTAGAACCTAATTTCCACACCATTATGCAGTAATTTGCATATCATGCATGTCACAATATTTCCCCTAAAGGCCCTGCACTGCATATGCCTCTGAATATCCTCTTGCTTGCACTTCACTGCTGTTCATGTTATTTTGCACAGCACTCACACTCCTACCTCCCTCTTACTTACACACACACACACACACACACACACACACACACACACACACACACACACACACACACACACACACACACACCTACCTACTTCTTAAATAAATGCATACACACCCCTACCTACTTCTTATATAAACACACACATCCCTACCTACTTCTTACATAAGCACATACAAACCCCTACCTACTTCTTATATAAACAACACATATACACCTCTACCTATTTCTTACATCCATACACCCCTACCTACTTATTTCTTACACACACACACACCTCTTAAACACTTAAAACACACCTACCTCTCACTTGTACGTTCGTCCATAGTCCAAACGTCTCCTGCAATTCAAATTCCACGTGGAAGATGAAAACGTAATCCATCTGTTGCACAGACGGAGAAGACGTAAACAAGTTGCAAACACCTGCTCCATCTGTGCGACTGTACATAAAGGGCTTTCTTAAAGAAGAGCGCCCTTAAAAAAAAATGAAAATGAATCTCCCGGTCAGCTGGTTCCAGGGGGTGCAAGTGCACCCCCTTGCAGCTGCCTGCGGGCACCCTTGTATATGTCTCTTTCTGGCAAATAGCTGATGATTGGAGTCATGAAATAATGACAAACATTTGAGTTTAAGACTCCACATCCTTTGGAAAATTCATGCTAATGCAAAACCTATTATTCTATCAACTTTCTAAGTTTGTAAGAGCACTATTTAAAATATGTCCCTATTTGTCCCCCCATCATTCTAGGCTTTGTCCAGATTTCTTGTTGTAAGAGGTTGAGAGGTATGATCAGTGCTTTGGGCATTGTTTTACAACAGTAGCACCCCCCTGCACCTTAGCAAGGCCTGCCCAACAGTCTTCCCATGACAAAAAATATAAATACACCAACACAGAAATCACACTACTATTAGGAAGACGGTAAAGTACATTACATTACAAATATTACTTTTTTTCCTTGTGGTTTTTGCAGGGTGGGGACAGCCCCCCTGAGTGCATAAATACAAATATAACAACTCCGAAATCGCACTACTTTGAGGAAGAAGAAATTAATATTCGCGATGTCACAGGCAAATCTGTATGACACGTCAATCATGCATCATTTGCATGCTATATCACAGGCATTAGGCGTGTCAATCACTATGGACACGCACATTCCTGAGTGAAATGACGGGAGGTGGGGGTGGGTACTGTTGTAAAACATCGCCATGCTTTGGATTTAACTGAACATATCCATAAATAAATGTCATTATAGGGTTGCTAAGTATTAAACTAGGACTGACCAGTTCTACTGATAAGTGTTGCGAATGCAAATTACTAACTTATATACCAACTCATTGGCGAGCGATATGATGACTATCAGTAGTAAGCCCCGCCCAACATCTTTCCCTTTTCAATATTCCAAGATGCCCATAAATACTGCGCTAGGCTAGCTTGTCTTGTAGAAATGACTTCATAAAACACAGCATCAGTGGGACCGGACAGTGTCCCAGGCTGTGTCCTACACAAGCTCAAAGATGAACTAATCCCTCACCTAAACACACTATTCAAACTTAGCTTCTCCACAGGTTATGTGCCCTAGAGTGGCGCACAGCAACGGTTATTCAACTCCACAAAGGTGGAGCCATAACAGACCTCGGGAACTATCACCCTATAAGCCTGACTAGCTTGGTGTGCAAGGCTATGGAGCACATCATCACGGATCTCATTAACAGAGACATTGGGAACCTCCAAACACTGGACCCTACCCAGTTTGGCTTTGTTATGGGCAGATCATGCCTCCTAAACCTGATGGATGACTTTGAGACAGTTACCAAGGCTATAGACGAGGAAAAGGTAGTCCACACAGCCTGCCTAGACCTCACAAAGGCCTTCAACGCCATTCCCCATTCTGGTATTAAAGACAAGCTCACCAGCATGAACATAAACACCTATGTCATGAGGTGGGTTGCCAACTGGCTCACTGACAGAGCCCAGATGGTAAGAGTTGCAGGAGCTAGGTCTGACTCTAAACTGGTTACAAGTGGTGTTCTCCAGGGCTCGGTCCTAGGACCCCTCCTGTTTGGCATATACTTCTCAGAGGTACAGGCAAGCACAGGAGGTCTATGGCTGACCAAGTGACTCTCAGGATGACACAGACATCCTCCAAAAGGGTCTCACTGAGACAGATACCTGGTGTCAAATCCATGGCCTCAAGCTAAATGCCCAAAAGTGCATAGTCATCCTCTTTGGAAAAAACAAAGTACCCACAAACTACCACATAGGTGGTAGTCCCCTAAATACGGAAGACTTCTTAAGGGATCTGGGGACCCAAGTAGATAGTAATCTCTTCTTTGATAATCACATTGCCAGAGTGGTTAGAAAATCCTATGTGGCCCACCTACTCACAAAAGGGTTTGCATCCAGATAAAAAGAGGTCACTGTGCCCCTCTACGCATCACTCATCAGACCCATCATAGAGTACAACTCCCCATTTGGGATGTACCTTACAAGACACCTGGAAAGACCACAGAACTACCTCACCAGGAGAATAACTGGCCTCAAACAGATGCCCTATGCAGCTTGACTGAAGAAACTCCAGCTGTACTTGGTTGCATACCGCCTACTCAGAGGTGATCTATGCCTGACATACAAGGCCATGTCCAACCCAGAACTGATGGACATGCTCCACCTAAAGCAAACCATATCCCCTCGAGCCACATGCTCCAGGGGTATAAACCTCACCACAACAATAAATAGGACGTGCTGGAGAGATAGATTCCTGTCCCAGAGACTTCCCATGCTCTGGAACAAGATTCCAATCTACATTAGGCAGAGCTCCTCGCTAACACTCTTCAAGAGAAACCTTGAGTGGATGGGAAATAGAAAGTTTACCCCCGGGGATCACTTTAATGGCTCTGCTGGACAGAGGCAAAGGGAACTAATCTAAGGGGGCGGCGAAAGCCAACACAGTTCCGGCTAGGCTTATAAATGCCTTTGGGCAGATAGCCTAGTACCTACCTATGAGCCTACCTATGAACCTATTATCTGATCAAGATTTTTGTCAGAAATAAATTGTTTCTAATTAAGTGATCTCCAAAACTGTATATATATATATCATAGCTCTCAACCTGGAAACATCAAAATTCTGGACAAGGCCCATGAAAAATAGGTACAAATCTGTACGCTGATTAACATAACATTTGCATACATAATTACATAACCCCATGCACTCCAATGGAATTGTGGGATACCAACTTTCAAACGCAAACTGAAGAACAGACAACTAAAATATGGCACCAGTATCCCCTGCAGCCATTCCAATGTCCATTCCAATGTCCCATTACCTGGCTATTTTGCCCCATTTACCATAAACACTAACATGCATACTGCTTTACTTCTACAATAATTATTTTGATTTTATTTTTACATTTTATAGCACAATGCACAAACACTAATAGACATCTGCTAAACAAAGCAATACTGTCTCACAATGAAAACAGACTTAGCATTAAAATGTCTCTGCCCTTGAAACTCACATTCATTGAAACAGCATTGAAACCCACACCACATCCAAAGAAAATGCATCAGGCCAGTGGTGGATAAAGATTACCTTTGGGCTGTTTTCAAATCATAGGCCCCTTACACACAAAACAAGAAACATACACGTGTTCTTTGATGCTCCTTCCTGATTTTATTAAATTATATTCCTTGCATAATACAGCACACTTGTTAGACTTGCATTTTAAATTTATTGTTTGAACATTTTCCAGTAGGCAATGAACCAAAATGCATGAACCAATAATGACAAAATGACCCAATTCAGAACATTTCCATCATAAAAGTCTACTTCCCCACACACACACACACGCACGCACACACACACACACACACACACACACACACACACACACACATATATATATATATATATATATATATATATATATATATATATATATATATATATATAAAATATATATGTAAACATAGAATGACAGTAGTGTAAGTCATGGGCATCTTGCATAGCTTCTCAAACTTATTTTCAATTTCATTTTTTTGCTGGACCTACTCTGATTTGTGTTATCAGATCAACTCAATAGCTGTAAATGCACAACAAAATAAACTAGACAAACTGCATGTTTTAAGACTTCCAATTTTTAGTCCAAGTACTGACAGATCCTCTCCTACATTCATCCTGAAGCATCAAAACTATCATTGCAATACAGGTGCTGCTAACTGGACACTCTTGCTTCTCCACTGTCTGCTGTGGAAAGATATGTGCTTTATCTTGAATGCTGGAAAATATTCTGTACTTGTTTAAAAATATTTTTCGGTACTTTTTCGTTATCGGGGCAACACTTTCAATGTGATTGTTCTACTGAAATGTAGTACCTTAACATGTCTGTTAACCAGATATGTGTAAAATGTATTTGTCTTAATAATAATTTTCAAAAACAAGAAGTTATTTTTACATGTTACACACACCTGGTTAACAGACGTGTTAAGGTACTGAATTTCAGTGTAACAATTGCATTGAAAGTGTTGCCCCGATAAGTAACAGAGAGAAATGGAAAAATAATAAATGCAGCACTTCTGGATAATACCTGTTTTCTTTTGTTGTTGTTTTTTAATAGTGTCATACTATCCTTATATTTGCAGTACAAGGAATTACAAAAAAGTAACCATATCCCTGTAAAGTGTCTTACTGTAAATCTTCGGCATGCAGTCCACAAGTCATGAGCTGATTGGCTATCACATACAATACCTCTGTGCCAGGCCTCTGTCACTCCCTTCCCCATTCATCTCGCTGGCCTTTTTTATTGAAAAACAGTAAGAATCAATACAATTTTCCAGTTTTGGGGGCAACAGTTGGTCCGTGCTTCAAATGCTGACATTTTGTTTTATTACTGATGTGCATTACCAGAAAAAACATGTAAAAATGAGTTATTTGCATGTACAAAACATTTTGTTAAATGTAAACCTTCATCATGTAACCCATCTGACTGCAGTGTCATTACTATCGTTAAAGTTAACACAATTCCCAGTGTACTTTTGTAGTTATAGATAATATTAAATCATTAAATATTTGTACAAATCATGTACAGCTGTACATGCAAGCATCTATATGTTTGTTGGACTGTATGTACCTGGATGATGAAGCCAGAGCTTAATGTATTTTTAAAAAAACATTCAGTGAAAACCATTCTTGCTAGTTATTATGGAACCCTGCTCAAAGTAATTTTCTCCTACAAACAAATAAATAATACATTCATAACTGATTTTAAATATATTGTCATTTATGTATGGATAATCAGTTTGGAAGATTAAGTTGTTAGTTGTCACTTTTTTCTAATTATTATCACCAGCTTGGAATATACAGTTAACAGTTGAGGATGTTTCTGTCAGAGATAGTGTCAAACCTGTCAAAGTTACACTATTTATTTTCCACGTACCAAGGATTACACTACCTGGCAATTGCCCAAGGGTGAAGAGTCTGCTATTCAATTTTTACAGGACAAAGGAATATTGCATAAGGAAAGATTTTGTTCTAACAAACATGTCATGAAGTTTTTTTATAGTAATAAGGAAGTACCTAAATGGCATTGTATTCATCGTGGATGTTTGGAAAAAAAGGATTTACGTTGTCAAAACTGGTTTGAGGGGGTCTCGCATCCCTTTCCTTACTGTAGTAAGATTTATATATTTCTGGTGCCAGGAATTGACATCTGTCGAGTTTTGTGAACTTCAGTTACACATGAATCACAAAACTACTGTGGATTGGAATAACTATATGGGAGAAGTGTGTGCTACTGCATTACTTTCAAAGCCTTCCATTAAAATTGTTGGATTAAACAAAATTGTTGAGGTTGATGTACATCTTTTTGCTAGAAGAAAAAGTAATGTTGGTTGTGTTCTTCCACAGCAATGGGTTTTTGGAGGATTGTGTCGTGAGTCTAAACAATGTTTTCTTGTAGCTGTCCCTAACAGCTCTGCCCAAACCTTACTGTCACCCAGAACAATATAGAAGAAGGCAGTATTATCTATTCAGATTGTTTGGAGGCTTACAAATCGGATGAATTAAGGGATGCTGGATACAATCACTTTACTGTGAATCATAAATATAATTTTGTGGATCCAGATAGTGGCTGCCATACACAAACTGTGGAGAGATTATGGGGAAGTGCGAAGTGGTGGAATAAAAGACATCGGGGTAGTGCTAGACATCATCTAGATTCTTACTTGGCAGAGTTTATGTGGAGATGTGGAAACCTCAAGAATTCCCTATTTTCTACTATGTTAACAGACATTTCTATATTCATGCCTCCTGAATAAGTGCCACAGACTCCTTTTTTGTTACTATATGTGTAATTAAAACATAGTAAATTAAACTACTGCATTAATTTGATAAATATTACATATTCTGTCTGCTGTCATTCTTTAACTATTGTTTTGAATGTCATGCAATTTTACATACATGTATATTAATAATAAGTTAATGATTACAAGCAGGACATTAACTTCTTTAAATTACATTCATTTCTATTACTTGAAAAAGCAGTTATTTACGTTGTCATGGCAACACTACATAAGTACTGTCTGCCACTATAAAAAATGCATTCTCACGTAACAGCTGTTTTCCAATTGAAAACTTTAAGTGAATGAAGGCTAATAGCTGTGCGAAGATTTCAATCATAGTTTAGACATGATACATAACACAGATTACTCTACCGACTTAAATAATGATAAAATAAGATTCCATTTTGTTACAAATACCTCACATACACAATTTTATATGAATATTCTGTCAACCTCTCTTAATATGCACTACCCTGTTACATTTGAAGTTGTACTACGAAGTGTTGTCCCGATAATGTAAAAGTACTTATTTTTCTTATAATGCAGCACAGAACATAATAATTATGATTTCCTGTTCCTGAATTTGGGTTAATGATATTTGTTGCTCTTTACACTGAGGCACAAATGCCCTTGTGCATGACATTTTCTCACTTCTGTTATATCTGTAGCTACATCCTTGACTTGTTACACCCACCACCTTTAAAAGTACAACACAGTACAGTATCAGCAATGCATCTACATACTGTGAGAGTAGAACCCACAGCCTTCTGCATCAAAAGCAAGTATTTAACCTGTTATGCTATTAACAATGCAAGCATACTCAGCATAAGCAACACTAAACTTCTCTTCTCCTGAAGCTCTCAGCTCCTTGTAAATTCCACTCAACACTCAACTGTATCTCTCAAATTTACAGCACAAGAAATCTGGAAAAAGACAAAATTTATTGGGGGGGGGGTCAAAAGCTCAAAAACCAGGGACACATTTTAAACATTGCTTGTATAATTTTGGAAAGTTGCTAGAATAAAATGTTGGTTACCACCATGCATTTCACTGCCAAGACTTGAACCCAGGACCCTGTGCACTACAGTCAGAGCAACATACCACTATGCCAAATCAGCAGTTTCATGAACAATAGAAAGACTGAAACTTAAATGGCTAGCATTTAGTGAATTCAGTTCTCACTTCTCACCATAGTTGTCAACCTCTTAGCATAAAAAACCTGGAAAAAGCCAATAATGGGGGAATACAAAATTCAGTTCTCACTTCTCACCATATATCTCAACCTCTTAGCACAAAAAAACCTGGACAAAGCCAATAATGGGGGAATACAGCCATACTGATCTTATAAACTTAGCAGAAAAAAACCTGAACAAAGCCAAAAATGGGGAATATAGACATACTGATCTTATAAACTTAGAACATTGCTAGAATAAAAGGTTTGGTGTTACCATTTCTTTTCTGAAGAATATGAAGTCTGAAATTCAAATGCCTGTCATTATTTAGTGAATTCAAGTCCTTCACTGAAATCCAGAAAACCACAGATTTTATGAAGAACAGAACAAAAACATGAGACATAAATGTGGAAAGTTTTCAGAAGAGGTGGTGGGTAGGGACTTTAGGCTCTTGTTACCTCTACACAAGGTTTGAGCCTGAACACCTCCTCTAGCCACCAGGTATATTCACCTGGGGCATCTCTCACACACACACACACACACACACACACACACACACACACACACACACACACACATCTGCTCTTCCTACCTTATGGCGCAGCAGCATAGATTCATCCATAGGCAGTAGCAAATGACTCTTCTGTAGGCACACACCTCTGCAGCTCTTCTGACCTTTCCAATCCATTCTTCTCATGAAAATAACGCAGCAGCATATCAACACTCTGCTTCGTTCATTAAACGGCTCTCGGCAGCAGCATAGATATCCAGTTTGGCAGCAACACTCTGCTTTGTCCATCAAACGGCTCTTCAAAATCTCATTAGGAAGCACAGAATAGAAGATATCCAGCCTTGCGTTGCAGTTATTCCCGCTAAGGATTTGAGCAGCCAGAAATTCATGCACGTTGAGCTTCAGCTCAATTCTGGCAGGCTGTTTTACGGAGCTGACGTCATCGCACACGTGATGACGTCAGCTCAAAAAGCCTGAAATAAAATTTAAAATAAAAGCACCAGGAAACTCGGAAATTAAGGGGTGCCACTCGGGAATCGTGGCACCCAATTATTTGGTCACCCAAAACTCGAATTTTACTGAGTAATTCGGTGCAGTTATATAGAGCATAAAGAATAACTTCACTACTAATAAGAAATACTTCTCTAGAGTTTGGGTCCAGTTTGCTGTACTACACCCCAGAGACAGCTTTAACAGTCAACTTCACCACACCGATACAGCAGATAATCTGCTCTATAGGGTCTTTATAGCTCTCAAGCTCTTAACCTCCACAATCAGGGACAAACATACATCCCAAGTGCACCTCGTGGTGCTTCACAATGAACACTTGTCACACATTCATTGTTATGACTTTTTAAATAATATCTATAAACAATAACGCTAATTTATATTAATTCATCCAAAGGACTTTTTATAAGCATAAAGAGACATATTTTAACCATGCTGGAAGCTTCCTGTTTGACGTTGTTAGAATGCTGTTACAAATCCAAAAATAATCGAAGGCATTTTTAATTGTTAAGTAGTTGACAGAATAAGAAAATGCGAGTTAACATGAATTTTCTGAAGTAAAATAAGTCTTAAATCTAATTATTCTTATTATTTAATGCTCAAGTTGCCACCTTTGGAAGAGACAAAAACCCATCAAAAGCCTATTTGCTCTGCATCTGCCCCTTGTCCCATTCATTTCAATCATTAAATCTGCATTGCTTCTTTTTCAGTGGTAATAGTCATGTAGCAGTATTTTGAAAGAAACACTAAATGTGCTAAATGCAGAAAATAACCAAATATACAAACGTGTACATGTTAAAACATGTTTGCAGTATTGCTGTGGTAATTCATATGTTTGTTGAAACTATTAAACTAGATAAGCATGAAAATCTTATTGATGAAATCAGGACAAGTAGAATATGAGTACAGTTTCCTACGATGTGTATTTACACTTTTCTTAAATTCAGGTTTTATTCATGTTTACAATATTATTTACACTGACACAAAAAAGCATATGTCATTTTTACCACAGAAAATGTTTAAGTGAAGCACAGATCGATTTTTGCATTTTGTAAAAGAAAAAAGAACACTCAAGACTATTTGTGTACTTCTAAAATGCATCACGAGCAGGATTATTTTGATAAGTTTTATTTTCTGCTAATGGTCACATTTTACATTATTCAGAATGCTCATAAAACAAAATACTGTTCTGACACAACAAATGAAATAGAAATCCAAGTGAAGCAGTAATTATTTTGGGAAATAAACTTCAGAAATATGTGAGCCTTCCTAATGACTTGGAGTACATGGCAAGTACTCACCAAAACCGAGTTTCTTGCCGGACTATGATTTCTGAATTTCCTGACAGAAACCTTTACTTTCTGGCAACCCTATTTATTCCACATTTTTGCCAAAAATTGCCAGTCTTAGGAAGGGATTAGGAGATTCAAAGCAAAATTTTGAAACAAATTCATGGACACTTGATAAGTATGCATGAGGACAAATTTCAATAAAAATGGACAGGAGGTGATTATTGACAGAGTTAGTGAGTTTATTTTTTCACATGGGTTCTGCTTCCTTCTCCACACTACCCTATCCTGCTTCCAGCAATGTGGTTGTTTTGCTCCACACTCTTAATCTGCACTACCTGAAAGGTTTCATTAACTGGAAGGAAAGGCATTCCATTTCTCCTACATTGAGACCTTGGATTCAGCATATTTAGAGATGAAGGCAGCAAGGCAGCAAAACGTTTATTGTGAAACTGTCATTATTTCCCATACAGTTGCATTCTGTATGACAGTAAGATGGTCTGCCGTACCATGACTGCTGCAAGTGATGGCTCTGTAAGCCATTAATAGACCCGTGAAGTGGGTATATACACACATGAAATAGCACTTTAACTTGTGGATACTGAATCCCCCATGCCTCCCTCTTTACAAATTGTATCATTCCTATATTTAAATTCTGCAGAAGACTTCAGTTTGGAATATGGAAAAAGTACAATTTGCCAGGGTGTAGTGGGGTATAGGTGTCAATCCCCAACATTTGCAAAGTACAACATCTTTAAAGGGGCACTAACTCAAATTTTTGCTAGATGACTTTGTTTATATTTTACTGCCATGCAGGACACCCAGAGGCAGGGCTTTCAGAGAAGCTTCTTAGCATACTGCTGGTCAGATTACACAAATATCAGTGTGGGTGGGTTGTTATAAGAAGTGGTAAGAGTTTACAGTTTGTCCTTTTGTATTTTCCTTCCTCCACCCATTGGCTATTAGATTAGTTGAATGATTGGTTTTCGCTCCGACAGAGATGCTATCTGATCACATTTAGACCTAGAGTCTTTGCAGCAGTGAAATGATATCTGCTTTAGTATGTACTTTTTTCTGTAAAACTGTGTGTAATAATTATTCCAGCCTAGGTAATAATATTTTTTTTTGTTTCATGCTTGCTGCTACATGCATATTTTCCTCCACTTGTAAGTAGTTTTCATATGGTCTGCATTATCTTTGCTTATTAGTGTGTATGTACTCATGTAGCTATACATTTATAATCATATAGATTTTCCCTTATTTCACAGGATAGCATTGCTTTGGACAGTTGTAGCTTACACACCTGTTTTGTTGCAGATGCTCTAATATTCTTGAAGAATAAAATCTTTTGCATCTTTTCTTTAAAAATATCAGGTAACTTTGAAACTGAATCTGATCACTGTAATAAAAAGCATTTTCCCATTAGATGATGCTGTATGCTGCCCTTCAAAAATCACACAAACTATTTTGTCTAATATCAATTCCATTGTACTGAATTTCTTTTCTCATTTTTTCTTTCCTGCATATTGACAAGATTTTTGGAGTTTTCATTCCTTCCCTGAATATTTGACTGCAGTAGAGTTACAATGATTAGATTTTAAAAGTTGAGGCAAGAGCAGTGTATACAATTCCCCAATTTATTTCTATGGGCAACATTCATTTGATCTAACATCACAACCTTGAAAAGCTGTTGCTGGCAGAGAATATGTAAAAGTCAAAATATTGAAAACTTGGAATTTGTCCTTTTTCACTGTTGCGCTATCCCAGAGTTGGTATATATAAGTTGCAGGGATGTGGGGTGCAGTGGAGGCTTCCACCCTTGTATCAAATATGTTTTCTTTTTCAATATTTTGAGTGTGAAAATTTTAAGTTTTGATATTTTAACTGTTAGATGTTTTAAATTTAGATATTTTGGCATAGACTCGTTACTATGTACAAGTATATGTATATAAGTAACATACAATCTATGCTTATATTCATGTGGTCTGAAAACCACAGCCTCAGTATGTCTTACTGACAGACTTGCAATTCAAGGCATTCCTGAACATCTGATCAGTTTTGTGTATGCTGAATATGTGATAATGCATGTCTTTTACTGACATTATGTATGTAATGCACATAACTGGTTTAGCAGTGTACTTCATTGTTACTATCAGATTAACAAAAACCGTCACAACCCACACATAGGAACACATACCATACACAAACCATACACCCACCTTCATGGAGGCTCTCAATAAAAACTCACCCAAACAACAGAGGCCCCCAAGACAGAAATGCACTCGACCACCACAACACAACACCAACCCCAGAACACATAGCTCACCACCACAATGTGCCCCTCAACCTAAGCCCTTAAGGCAAAACACTTTGCCCAATGTACTAATTATAGGAGACTCAGTTGTGAGGCACACTGATGTCCCACTCACTTGGCTGAACAAGGAGAAGGTGACAGTCAGTTGTCTATCAGGTGCCAGGATCCGCCACATAACACAAGCAATCAGGTCACTCCACAATAAGTACAAATATGACTCAGTCACTGTCCATGGGTGTGAATGACCTGAAACATACCTCCCTGGACTACATGAAAAGAGATGTGATGGAACTCTCTTATTATGAGGCCCAGGGAGATATGACCCTAGCCCTGAACAGTATTCTACCATCACCCAGAATGATACCACAGTGCAAGCATAAAATTATTGACTTCAGCAATTGGCTAAGCTTCTGGTGTCATTCTAAGGGGATCCAGTATCTGTCTGCCTTGGACGACATGATCGACAGACCTCGATGCCTTGCCACAGACAGCCTGCATCAGTCACCCCTGAGATTTTGGGTATTGGCTAAGGCTTTTGCCACCCCTATAGTGCCTTATTTAGGCAGTGTTCCAAAGACCAAAATTCCACCATAACAGCTACAAACAAATTCAATCTGAGGGTAATGCTGCTCAATGCTAGAAGTCTAAATCGCAAGATGCACTCGCTCGAAGCTCTCTTCAAAATGGAGAATGTCAACATCTGTGATGTAACAGAGACCTGGTTTATTTATTTATTTTATTTATTTATTGCAGTTGGTTTATTGCAGTTGGTTTACCAGGATAGTCCATTGGGCCTTGAAGAACCCGTTTTCAATGGAGTCCTGGGGAGAAAAGCTCCAAAACAGAAAATAGATATACATTAACATTTGATTGTAATTTCTAGATACATTGAACTAGCAAAACATAATGACATCATAATTTAAACAGTAAAAGCATTGGTACAAGCAATTGAAGGAACAGAATACAAAAACATAAATGCAGATTAATGAACACACATAGAAGGTGAATAAGGTAGATTATGGTATTTAAGGGCATTTAGTAGAGTTGGTTATGAGGGGTGGGAGCAAGAGCATTCCCATTGAGATGCTAGATGTAAGAAAAGTGACTTCTTGAAGGTAGAGTGGTTAGAGGTAATGCGGATGTTAGGTGGTAGAGAGTTCCAGAGGCGAGCGAGGCTGAAGGAAAGGAGGTTCTTGCCTGGGGGATGAGTGGGTTTGTGCACTTCTAGTAAATTTTGATTATTAGACCTTAGCACTCTATTTGGTAGGTGCATTTTAAGGGCAGAAGCAAGGGAGGGACACTTGGAGGGGTTTAGGATCAGCTTATGGGCTAAAGTTAGTTGAGTGTAAGTAAGATAGTTGGGAAGTTCTAACCATTTTAGTTTATGGAGGGAGAGACAATGGTGAGTGGAAGACCTTTGAGCGGTGGCGAATTTAGCAATTTTATTATAGCATGAAGTGAGCTGTTTTTTTAATGAGGACTGAAGATTAGTAAGTAGTGGAGCACCATATAGAAGGGAGGGGATGAGAAAGGAAGTAGCTAGAGTGGTTCTAGTGGTGGATGTAAGGTAGTCCTTTTGTCTGTACAGCATGCCAATTTTTTGATGTGTTTTTTTGATGTTTTTTTGTAGGTGGGAATTGAATTTTAGTTGGTTGTCGATCTGAACCCCGAGTAGTTTGGTGTCTGACACTATTTCGAGAGGTAAGTTATTTTGACTGGTAATTAAGAATGAGTTCATGTTGGGGGGAGTGAGTTTGGAGGGGGTAAATAACATTAATTTGGTTTTGGTGGCATTAAGAACTAGATGATTGCTAAGCATCCATTGCTCTGTGGAAGAAAAGGCGTCTTGAGTAAGTTTTTGTAGAGTGGGGATAGAAGAGGCAGAGCAGATGATAGTAGAATCATCAGCATATTGGATGATGCTGGAGAAAGGGATAGCTTTGTGGAAGTCATTAATAAAGATATTGAAGAGTAGAGGACCCAGTATAGAGCCTTGTGGAACTCCGGTAGGGGTGGTTAGAAAGGAGGAGGTTGCTTTCTTCCACTTTACAGCTTGATTTCTGTTGGAAAGATAGCTAGAGAACCAGTTCAAAGAGGAGGAGGATAGGTAGAGTTTGGAGAGTTTAGTTAAGAGCAGGGTGTGAGAGATAGTATCGAAAGCTTTAGAAAGATCAAGGAGTATGGTGGAAACGATTTGTCCTGAGTCACGGGCTTTATTGATGATTTCAAGGAAGGAGAGAAGGGCAGTCATGGTGCTGTGATTAGGTCTGAAACCGTGTTGTGTGGGGGTGATAAGATTGTTGTCTAGGAGATGAGGGAGGAGTTGGAGTTGTACACATTTTTCAAGGATTTTTGCAATGGGGGACAGGATGGCTATGGGACGGAAATTAGTAATGCTGTTATTGTTACCACCTTTGTGTAGTGGTATGATATATGCTTGTTTCCAGATTTGGGGAACTGAGCCTTCTTGAAGGGAGCGGTTAATTAAGATGCTGATGGGGTAGGCAAGACTTTCTGCAGCGATGCTAAGAAAGTAAGAAGGGATATTATCAGGAGCATTGGTGCATGGTTTCAATTTCTGAAGGAGTTTCTTAATGGTAGCAGTAGGAATGGGATTTAAAGTGAAGAGAGTGCAGTTATGGGGTGTTGAATGTTGGGGTGATATAGATGAGGATGGAATTTGTGTGGAAAGGGGTATAGTGGGATTAGTGGGTGTAGAGTAGGGTGTGGATGAAGAGATACTGGGGGTGGGTGTAGGGGTGTTAGATGAAGGGGAAGAAATAGAGAAAGAGGAGGTTAGTTTGGAAATAGAGTCAATAAAGAAGGAATTGAATTGGGTAGCTAAATCTAGTTCTGGAGCATTAGGATCTGGGTTTGGAGTATCTGGTTTACTGGGGTGGAGGAGAGTGGAGATTCCTTTCCAGAATTTTTGAGGGTTGTTTTTGTTTTGGTTTTGGAGAGTAGAGCAGTAATTTTGTCTATCAGAGGAGATGTGTTTCTTAACTTTATTGCGGAGCATTTTGTATTCGTTAAGGAGTGGGGTTGCCTTATGTTTTGGTAGCGTGCCCATGCTTTGTCTCTTTGTCTCATGGTAGAAAGAGTAGTTTTAGATAGCCAAGGGGCTGTTTTAGTTTTTATTCTTTTAGTCCGTAGGGGAGCTTGAGAATCAAGTACTTTTAAGAATGTTGAGTTAAAATATGAGACAGCATTGTCTAGAGGTAGAGTTTTTAGACAGGTCCAATTTACTGCTTTTAGAGAGTTTGAAAAGGTTGTTGGGTTGAACTTTTTTCGGTCACGGATAGTAATGATGTTGTGGGTCCGTTGAAGGATAGTGGGAAGTCGGTGTGTAAAGGTGGGTAGGTGATCACCTAGAGGGTCGGGAAGGATGCCGCTGTTGGTGAAATAGTGGGGATGAGAGACTAGAATCCAGTCCAATATGCTCCCATTTGAGGGGGTTTTGGCAGGGTGAGTGGGCAAGTTGACTAGTTGAGAGAAATTGTAGAGGTTGATATTGGTGGTGTTTGCAGGAGCCTGGATAAGGGCCCAGTTAATGTTTACATCACCAAGGATTATGGTTTTGTTACTAATGTTACTGGAAAGCCAACAGAGTATAAGTTCAAGTATAGAGATATTATCCCCTGGTGGGATATAGAGGGAAGCTATATATATGTGCTTGTGATTATTGATCTGTAATAGAGTAAGGAGAAGTTCAGCGTTGTTAAATTGTGGGATAGGTTTGTTGTAGGGTGTAACTACTAGGGAGGAGGAATATATGAGAGCTACTCCTCCGCCTTTTTTGAGAGGTCTATCCTTTCTTATGATGGAGTAGTTAGGGGGAATAATTTCAGAGTCCTTAATATGAGGCTTTAGCCAGGTTTCAGAGATAGTCAAGATGTCAGGTTTATTGTGTATTAGCCAAGCATGAAGGTTTGGGACTTTGTTAACGATACTTTGTGGATTTAAGGAAGTGAATAATAAGGATTTAGTAGTGGTGGATATAGTGGCAGGGCCTGGGTTGGGATGGATGTCACCTGATAAGAGAGTACCAATTAGGTGGGGTATATAATAGTTTAGGTGGATAGATAGCAAGGTTGTGAGATTGGGTTTTGTGGTAAAATGGGCGGTTTTATTGGTAGTTATGGGAATGGATATTGTGTGATGGGAGATAAGTCTATATCGATAAAGAAGGAGGTTGTCTGAGGGGTATAAATAGGGGGAAATAAGTGAGTATGGTTGTAATTGAGGTGAGTTGTGGTGGTTAGTTATGTGAAAGGATTTGAAGGTGAAGGAGGTAGTGGGCTGAGAGAGATAGTGGAGATAGGATAAGGAGAAGAGAAGTAGTAGTGAAAGGGAGATGAAGGAGTATTTACAGAGCATGATATGGAAGAGTAACAGTAGAGCAGTAATGGAAATGGTATAGTATGTTATATAGGAGATAGTTATGTATAGAGAAAGTGAAAGTTATTTTAGAAATAGGGAGAGTAGTATTAGATATAGAGGGGTGTGGTCTAGAGGAGAGACTGGAGTATGGTTTGTTAGTAGGTTGAAGTGGGGGGTGGAGTGACAGTTGGTTTTGGCGGGAAAAAAGGGAAGGTATGGTAGGAGGAGTGATCACTGATTGGAGTAGAATGGAAGTGGGAGTGGTGTTGGAGGGATAAATGTAGACGTGCTGGGTGCGGGTGGGAATTGGGGGCAGGGTAGGGGAGCGGAGTGAGCCACTTAGAGCGAACGGAGGGGGAAGAGCTAGACAGGATGGAGAGGCTCGAGAGACAATCAGTTGAATGTAGTTTGCAGTGGGGTGAGTATGCAGAAGGGTATATAGAGGGGACCTAGATACTTGTGAAGAGTTGATTATGAGAGAATGGGAGCAGGAGTGAAAAAGGAAAGATTAGAGGTGTAGAGACTAAGAGTATTGGAGAGATAGGGTGGCAAGAAGAACTGTTATAGCTCAGTGAGAATAAAAAGGTGAGTAAAATAAGTCTATTCAGTCAAGGGAGGATGCCACCTAGTGGACAAAAGCAGAATGCACCTTAATCCACAAGGAATTTCCTGGGACAATTTGGGCTGAAAGAAGAAGGGAGGTAGAGTGAGCGAAAGAATAGAGAAGCTGGGATACAGGGGGTTAGGCTGCTGGCTATCCTGGCAGGGGGTGCGTTAAAGCAGCTAGCAAGTCTTACACAATTGTATAGTTAAAGGTCTAGCAGCCAATACACATACTTCTTTGAATTCCTCTTGGTTCACTTTCCAAAGGGAGTGAGGCAGGAAAAGGGTACGTTTGCTCCAGTAGTTGGGATTAACAGAAGTACCTTAAAACTGTCCACCCAGGCGAGTCACAGGGGTAAATCAGGGGTATAATGTTCTTTGAATTCCTCTTGGTTCACTTTCCAAAGGGAGTGAGGCAGGAAAAGGGTACGTTTGCTCCAGTAGTTGGGATTAACAGAAGTACCTTAAAATTGTCCACCCAGGCGAGTCACAGGGGTAAATCAGGGGTATAATGTTCTTTGAATTCCTCTTGGTTCACTTTCCAAAGAGAGTGAGGCAGGAAAAGGGTACGTTTGCTCCAGTAGTTGGGATTAACAGAAGTACCTTAAAATTGTCCACCCAGGCGAGTCACAGGGGTAAATCAGGGGTATAATGTTCTTTGAATTCCTCTTGGTTCACTTTCCAAAGGGAGCGAGGCAGGAAAAGGGTACGTTTGCTCCAGTAGTTGGGATTAACAGAAGTACCTTAAAATTGTCCACCCAGGCGAGTCACAGGGGTAAATCAGGGGTACAATGTTCTTTGAATTCCTCTTGGTTCACTTTCCAAAGGGAGTGAGGCAGGAAAAGGGTACGTTTGCTCCAGTAGTTGGGATTAACAGAAGTACCTTAAAATTGTCCACCCAGGCGAGTCACAGGGGTAAATCAGGGGTATAATGTTCTTTGAATTCCTCTTGGTTCACTTTCCAAAGGGAGTGAGGCAGGAAAAGGGTACGTTTGCTCCAGTAGTTGGGATTAACAGAAGTACCTTAAAATTGTCCACCCAGGCGAGTCACAGGGGTAAATCAGGGGTATAATGAGTAGAAACAACGCTCTACCAGGATGCACAGCAGCTGGGATCGGGCTTGTTTAAAAGAGGCAGAAAGCACCACTGTGCTCCCAGGCTACAACTCATTTCATACCTTTTGGCCCCAGAATACGTCTGGAAGATCCAAAGGTGGTAGTGTCTCTATATTCTTAAAGGATACGCACACCTCTAGACTGGCAGCCCAGCATAATGCATACAAGATACTTCAGGTACAACTAACACTGGGTAAGACGGCGATACAAGTCATAGGCTGCTACAGAACCCCAAACATGTCACTAGTCTCTCACTCCAAGTTCCTAAGCACCCCTGGAATCTGTTGAGGTCCAAACCAATACTCTTATACTGGGTGACTTCAACTACCATTCCATCAACTGGGAAAACTATTCAAGTACCAAAGTACAGGCCAAACGCTTTCTGGAATTTATCAAGTCCAATGCCCTGGACCAGCTCATTCTGACCCCCACTAGAGGAAGCAACATCCTCGACCTGGTTATCACCAACATGGGAGACCATTGCTCCACACCTATAGTCAATTCCTCCCTGGTTAAATCCAACCACAAACTAATCAATATGGAATTCTCCATCTCACCTACAACCCCCGCTAAGGTGACCACCCTGAAAAACTTCTCTAAAGCTGACTTTGGGTTCCTAAAAAAGAGAGATGGCTAACTTCTCATGACTGCTGATTCATACACCAATGCACTGTATGAGCACATACACAAATGTATGGACCTTGCCATACTAAATAGAAATAAGACCCTCTCCTCCAAAAAAGGAAGCCAATGTGGTGGTCCTCAGCCATCAATAAACTCTACAACAGAAGGAAGAAAATGCTGCAGAAAAAAATGAAGTCACAAGACTGGAAAACCTCCCTTATCAGTTTCAACAAAAAGCTGAGATCCCTCATCAAATCCTCTAAAGCCAGCTATAAAGGCAGAATTGCAGCTGACACCAAAAACAACCACAAAGCCTTCTATAGATATATCAAAACCCCCCAAGGCAATACCCAGATTTGCTCTGAGTTACTGCACAATAGCACCTTCTATGCTGAGCCAACAGATATAGCCAACATACTGGCTGACAGATTCAGTGCCAACTTTACCCCCCCCTCCCCAAGGGCCCTATCACAACACCAGACGAAAGCCTTGTACCCACCATTTTTGCAGCACAGGTAAAAGCTGCCACTGTCCAGAGCCAATAATACAGTGTCCATGGGACATGATAATATCCCTGGCTACATCCTACATGAGCTACAAAATGAACTGGCACCACACCTGTGTGTCCTGTTCAATCACAGCCTTACCTCAGGCTATGTCCCTAATGAATGGTGCACTGCTACAGTCATCCAGTTCCATAAAGGGGGAGCAACTACAGACCCTGGGAACTGTCACCCCATTAGCCTGATGAGTCTGATATGCAAATCTATGGAGAGCATCATCATGGACCTGCTTAACAAAGATATAGGCAATCTCCAAACTCTTGAACCCACACAGTTTGGCTTTTTCAAGAGGAGAACCTGCCTGCTGAACCTGGCTGACTTCTTCGAGGTAGTCACCAAGGCTGTGGATGAGGGTAAGGCAGTGCATACAGCCTACCTTGACCTGGCCAAGGCCTTTGATACCATTCCTTACTCAGGTATCATTGATAAACTCACCAGACTAGGCATCAATCCTTACATCACTAGGTGGGATGCAAATTGGCTCACAGACAGGGCCCACAGAGTGAATGTTGCACATTCCAAGTCAGACTATCGACCAGTCACAAGTGGAGTCCCACAGGGCTCAGTCCTGGACCCTCTCCTGTTTGGCATCTACTTCTCAGAAGTCCAGGCCAACACAGAAGGACTCTGGCTGACCAAGTTTACTGACGACTGCAAGCTAGGAGTCATTATCAACTCCCCAAGTGATGCAGAGATCCTACAAAAGGGCCTCTCTCAGACCAATGACTTGTGTTGGAACCATGGCCTGAAGCTTAACCCCCAAAAATGCATTATCATCCCCTTTGGAAAAAACTCAGTTCCTATGAATTACCATGTTGATGGGAGCCCAGGTCGACAGCCAACTCACCTTCGACCACCACATTGCCACTGTGGTCAGAAAGTCTTCTATGTGGCATATCTTATAACCAAAGGTTTTGCATCCAGGAAGAAAGAGGTCATCACCCCTCTCTATTCATCCCTCATTAGACCAATCATCGAATATAACACCCCATTTGGCATGTACCTGACCAGACACCTACAACAGCTAGAGAGACCACAAAAGTACCTCACGAAAAGGATCCTACACCTTAAACACATGTCCCTTACATGGACAGACTCAAGAATCTTCAGCTGTTCTCAGTCTCTACTTAGAGGTGATCTCTGCTTGACTTACAAAGCCCATGTCTGACCCAGCCCTACTTGAAATGCTACACCTAAAGAAATCCCAATCCCTCCATGCCACACACTCCAGAGATCACAACCTCATTACCACAATTAACAGAACATGCTAGAGGGACAGGTTCATCTCCCAAAGACTCCCATTCATGTCAAGCAGAGCACCTCACTGGCCATCTTTAAGAGAAATCTTGACAAGTGGATGGGTAACAGAAAGTTCACCCCAGGGATCACTCCAGTTGCCCTGCTGGATAGGAGCATTGTGAACTAACATTAAGTAGCACAATGCCTGGACAATTTTTTTTGGCTAGGTTTGCAAAGGCTCCAGGGCCATTAGCCTAGTACACACCTATGAACTACTGTAATTCTCCTCATTTGTTCTAAGTGGCCTCTGCTGTGGCTGACATGGGTGCATTGGCCAGTCCACTTACCTCATTAACAATTTAGAAATAAATGAAATAAATAAACAAATGTGTGTGTCACTATGTGTTTACAATAAATAAATTCCATTGGTTGTATAAAACATATTTGTTGCATATGATTTGGTATTTACAGGTCCACATATATTTGTATGTTACATATGCATATCTACATGCATGCACACGCCCATACACTGGCATACAGGAGATAGTTTGATTAAGCCAAGAGTCTAACAGCTCCTAACAGCATCCATGTCACTGACCCTTTCTTGCTAGTTTTACAAGTAAGAATCCTTTCCATTTCCTATTTGTCAGTTGACAAGACTATTATAGTGTGACTCAAGTAACAAGTATTCTTGCCTTCAGTCATCTAAAGATTTACAGACGATAATCTTACTTGTGTGTTCAGCACCCTCTCAGAGTGCATTGGATTTTTTTCAGGATAACTGTTGCTGTTTCCCTTACATTTTCTCCTGTTCTTCAGTCTTTTTCTCTTATTTCTGCAGTGTGACACTGTTTTGTCTTATCTACTGCTCTTTCAGCTTTTCCTGGTTAGGGGTCGCCACAGCGGAACTCCGGTCCGCTAATGATTGGCAGTAGAGTTTTACGTGCTGGCTTGCCGGGCCTAACACACAACCTTCAATGAAGGAATGCCGATTCACGCATGTCGTCACACAGTAGACGCTCTAACTGAGAATCGAACGGGCAACGTCTAACTGTGAGGCGACAATGCTACCACAGCACCACCACCGCAGTTACATAAGTAACTAAATATTATTTATTTATTTTACATTTGTTTTCCAGGAACATATGACTGGGCTGAGGCCCTTTTTCAGTGGAGGCCCAGGGAGAAAAGCCCCAGTACAGTAAAAAATTACACAGTGATGAATGTTAAACTACAATAATAATATTAAGGGGATATGTAGAATAAATAGGTCAACAAAATTTACAAAGGAGATAAATTACTATATGATAATGTGCAGTAAACATTCCACATATGATTACATATCAAACAGTAAATACAGGGTAGCACTGTAGATATACATAGTAGATAGCTGTTTACAATTCTCATAAAAACAGGAATCAGCTGTAGGATAGCATTGTGAGATGCAGAATAGCAGACAAAATATATTTTTCTTGTTCACTCAAGGTTCTGTTATGGTTAATGGATGTGCTATTTCAATTGAGGTGATACCAGAATGTTAGTATGCAAGGTAGGTAAACGGAATTGACCTGATAGTTAGATAAAGGAAGAGAAGAGTAGAGTGAGAGAAGGAGAGTCAGAGGTTGTTATGCAAGGTTTAGTATTCTAAGGAGAGAGAGTATGAGTAGTGCATAGGGAGACTGGGATCAGCAGGAAATACTGTGTGTGATCAACCTGGAGTATTATAGGAGCATAGCCAGTTGTTGGTTAGGTGATCCCTGAGAAACCTCTTAAATCTAGTCTTATTAGAGGTAGTCCTAATGTGTTGTGATATTAAATTCCATCTTTTAGATATCTGATTGGAGATGAGAGAGTCTCTAAAGATATTGCTTGCCTTTGTGACTTTTACTAGAAACTTGTCAGAGGACCTCAGGGTTCTGGAGTTAGAGTATAGTAGAATTAAGTTTTTGAGTGCTGGGCAGTTCTTGGGCTGGCAGAATAGTGACTCGGTGAAAGTTAGTTGGTTGAAGGATAGTAGATTGGGCAATTCAAGCCATTTCAGTAAGTGTACTGCAGTACAGTGGTGTGTTCTAGATGGGAGGTGAGCAGTGAATTTTACTGTTTTATTGTAGCATGTTTCAAATTTGTTTGTGTCAGTTTTTCTTAGGTTTGTGAAAATGGGGGAGATATAAAGGAGGGTAGAGAGTTAGTGAGTTTTTGCTATGCCATGTTGGGTGGGGTTAGTGAGATATGGCTCTGACCTGTATAGTGCACCAAGTTTCACATGGACATTTTTGATGGTGAGAGCTAGGTGTTTGTCAAATGTTAGACACTGATATATTGTTACTCTGAACAATTTGGTATGTTCAGTGGGTTCAATTTTGGTTTTGTTGGATGAGAAGATGGCGAAGTGGGGTTGGTTATTTGTTTTGTGATTTGAGAATAGCATTAATTTTGTTTTGTTTGAGTTAAGAATGACTTGGTATTCTGTGAGAAAGTTGTCAATATCAGTGAAAGCTTTCTGGGAATTTTCTAGGAGTTTTGGGAGGGATGAAGCTGAACAGATCAAGGTAGAGTCATCTGCATATTGTACTATGGTTGCTAGTTGTGTGGCAGAGCAGAGGTTGTTGGTGAAAATGGTGACTAATAGAGGGCAAAGTAAGGAACCTTGTGGCACACCTACTGAGATGGGTAGTAGAGCTGAGAGGTCATTTTGCACTTAACTGTTTGCTGATGATCTGTTAAATAGTGTGAAACCTGGTGTCACGAAAGGAGATAATGTCAGCCCAGCTATCTGGACTTTTGTAAATAATTATATGTCATTTGTGAATATCAACATAATTCATGTGCTTGTGTTACAAATTTGATTCATTCCATGCACACAGAAAATCTTAGTTTTTATCATGTGCTTGGTGAATGATCTTATTACGCAGTTAGCTATAACATCCTAAATTACAGCCATGGACAACAACGAATCACATTACATATCAACCTAGCCTACAGCTTCAGATAATATATCCAGTGAGGCTTTGTATAATTTGTATAATTTTGTGAATATAAATAGATGATGTATAATAGCTTATGCTATATGGTTCTCGGTTGAGCGCTTTAGAAATTTCTCTTCTAATTAGTGGAAGTCTGAAATTGGACGTTTGTATCAGCTTGTATTATCAAGGGATTAACTAAACATGATGTTGCAAAGTGACGAGATTAGAACAAATGCATTGCTTATGGTTCATCAACTTGTCATGTATAAAAAGTTTAACTTGGACACGTCTACAATCGAGGTTTGTTTATACAAAAAATTCTTGCAGGATTAGCGAAAGCTTTTAATAAATGTAATCATCTTTTTACATATGCTCTCTTGACTGTTTAGTGCGTTAATTATGTTTTTCAAATTTATCTAATGCATTAATACATGCTTTTATTGTATACACTGATTGTTGTCATTTGGATCAAGGAGACCGTAGGTGGGAGATCCCTGACTTATAAATACTATATCATAGTGTTCCGGGGCTGTGTCAAGCTATATAATAGAGCTGTCAGTGTTTGAGCTGTCAATTTCAGCGCTATTGCGCATGACAAAGGAAAAGGGAAAAAAATGTGTTTAACATAGAGCGTACATTGTTTTTTTTTGTGCTCGATTTTAAATGAGTTCATGGAACAATTTTAAGCTTGTACTTAGACAATTTTAGCTAAAATACATAATCGCTTTAGTATGTGCATCAATTTAAATGTTTTAGATGTTTAACTAAGATGTATTTATTTTTAATGTATGGCATTTAATACTAGATACCTTTAAGATATGATTAATGCTTTTAATTAATTGAGTAATAGCTAAATTACTTTGTTCTTGGTGCCATAATTAGTATTTAAGAGAGGTGCTGTTTATTCTGTTTTATGTCTGAGGAAGCGTAGTGTTAACTACGTGAAAGCGCTAACCCTTGATTAAAGAAGATTTTTGAAAAGAAAAGAAGACTTTTTGGTTCTTGTAACAGAGGTATCAGTTTCCAGTGGTGTCACCTTCTGCATTTGCTTGTTCTCTTGTGTTACAAATGTATTAGAACTGTATGTTATGTGTATATGAAACTGCTGATACAGAAGTGTCTGTTGAAAAGGGTTGTAAAGTACTGAGCTTTAAAAATGTATCCACAGTGTACATACACTATTGTGACTGTTTAGATTTATATATTTTAACAACAGAAACTGGAACACAGGAGGTTAATTTCAGAAAAATAGCTGAAAATGTAAATTACTTTATGACCAAGTAATAAAAGGATGTTATCTTTCAGTTTCAGTACAGTAACAGGCACAATGTCTAGTATTAGAGGTTCTCTGCATAGTCTTGCAAGTGTTTTATTGTTTTATAAATTCGAGCCAGTACCAAGATTTGAGGAAAAGCCCTTGTGTATGCATTTTCACAGGTAGATGCTAAATGCTACTAGCTGCATCAATGGTTGTTTTTCACCTGTGAGAGAGTCAGATGACAAGACGTTATGTCATCCTGCAAGCTATCCCAGCAGTAATATTTGGGATATTAATTTAAGAACTCTCTGAGAGAGACTGAGTATTCTGTATTTTGTCTTTGACCTGACAGCATCAAGACCCACTCACCACATCTACCTTGTTTCTCTGTTTTGTTCTTCTTTTGGCTTTTCCCGGTTAGGGGTCACCAAAGCGGAACTCTGATCCGCTAATGATTGGCAGTAGATTTTCACAGTGCCGAGGTGCCAGCTCGATGCCCAACCTTCAACAAAGGCACGCCCATTCACGCATGTCTTTCAAACACCACTCGAACGTGGGGAGGACATGCAGGCTCCACACAGGCACTCCAGCTGAGACTGGAATGGGAGAACCTCTTGCTGTGAGGCGACAATGCTACTCTGCACCACCGTGGCTGTCTACACCACCGTGGCTGTCTAACCACTGTGGCTCTCTGCCTTGTTGCTCTGTAAGTTAATTAGGGTGTAGTTATTCTCTTAGATTCAGTCAGGAATATAGTGAAGTACAGTTTAGATGTTTTCTTTATTTGAGACTGTCTTGCAATGTTGTTTTAAATATTTCATGTGATTTTGAACTCTGATGTTACTGTGATTATATACTGAGTATTTTCTTGTTCTTTTATTATTTGTTATTAAATATATTTAAACCTTTCATTGTGACTGACATTTGTGAGACATATTTAAGTTCTGAGAGTGCTTGCATATTAATTTGGTGACACTGTGGGCCACTCCTAATAGCCTTGCTGTTGGTCAAACTACCATTCGTAATGATAATAACATTACACAGTAAGATTGGACACCCTTTGTTAAGGGCTTTAAAGTAGCTGACAAAGAGTTGGCTGGTGGCAGTGATAACTACTTTATAGTCTGGGCAGAAGGGTGCATAGCTAGTAAACCTGTACCAGCCTTTTCCAGATGTGTGTGCATGTAAAACAAATCTCCAAGAGTCTGTGTGTCAGTTACTTGGGCAGGGACACGAAGCACTAGTTGGACAGAGAGAGTGTTGGAAGTCTTGGCTTGGCCACTCAGCTGAGATCTCAACTCTATAGCTGTGCCAGTGGGGAATCTTATTGGGGATCTGGAGAGAGGGAGAAACCAGCCCCAGACTGACTATGGTCTTTGTGTGCTCTTAAGGGAAATTGCACCTTACTGTGTTTGTAACTGTCATCCTCCCAGTGTATGTCCTCCACTGTTGCCAGTGGTGTGGATTGAGGCTCCTTGATTACTGGGCCAGTGGTGCGGAGTCACATCAGGCTAGAGCAGGTTGAGAGAGATTAAAGGGGTCTAGTTCCATGAGGAGGTTTTGGTGTGATACCGTGTCAAATGCTTAGGACATGTCGAGGAAGATAGTGGATACTAGCTGGCCATTGTTCCTGAGCTCTTTGATGGTAATGGTGAAACTTACTACTGCAGTTGTGGTGCTGTGTTTGGTTATAAAACCATGTTGAGTGTTAGAGAGCATATTGTTGCTGACTAGGTATGCTAGGAGTTGTGCATGGATACATTTTTCAAGGATTTTAACTAGTGGTGGGAGTATAGCAATTGGTCTGTAGTTAGTGAAGTCGGTTGAGGAGCCACCTTTGTATAGTGGGATGATGTAGGACATTTTCCAAAGCTTGAGGATGTACTGTTCAGAGATAGACCTATTTATTAGTGGGGAGATGGGGTAAGCAATGGCATCTGCTGCAAGTCTGAAGAATTCATTAGGGAGAAGGTCAGCAGCCAGGGTAGTGGGTTTTGTTTTGAGTAGAGGTTTTTTGATGTACCTAGTTTGCATTGGCCTGATAGTGAAATAATTTGTACTGGGTGTGGATTCAGGTGACATTATGAGTGGGGAGTTGCTGTCATTTTTTACTAGTGACAGTACTGAATTTATGAAGTTTTCGTTAAACTGAGTGGCTATACTGTCTGATATATTTGTGGAGGTGGGTGATGGAGTAGCCATTTGTCTAGGATTAAGGAGTTGTTTTATGGTTCCCCAGAATTTTTTAGATTGTTTTGGTGAGTTTGCTGGAAATTTGTGTAATAGGCCTTTTTGTCATTTAGGATCTGTTTTTCGGCTGTTTCTTGACAGTAGGTGATTAATGAGGGTTGGTTTTTGTTGGCTTGATGGTGAGACAAAGCTCTGTCTCTCTCCTTGAGTAGTCTGGTCTCTTAGGTTAGTCATGGTACATATCTTGTTTTGACTTGGATTTTCCTAAAGGGTGCCTGTCCATTTAGAATATCTAGGAAAGTATTGTTAAAGTAATCTTTCTAGGAAAGTATTGTTGAAGTAATTTATTGCTGAGTCAAGGTGAAGGTGTTTTAGGGGGGACCAGTAGCAGTGTTGTAGGAGAAAGTTAAAGGTTTCAGGGGAATTTTTTTTTTGCTGTGGATATGTTTGAATATGGTGATTTTTGAGGGTTAATCTTGTGTCTTATTAGCTAGGTGGGATGGTGGTCACTGAGAGTGTTGGAGAGGTAGCCAGCATTGTAATCTGGGGAGGCACTGTTTGTTAGTATCCAGTCCAATAGTGACTGCTTGTTGCTATGTTTATCAATTCTAGTGGGGGATTGTACTAGTTGTGAGAACCCTTATAGATTGATGAAGTTGGTTCGGGTGTCTGAAGAGCAGGTAGACCAATCCAGGTTAATGTCACCAAGAACGATAGCTTCCTGTTTAAAGCTGGAGCCAGACCAGTTGAGTAAGTTTTCTTTAATGGAGAGGGGTTGTTACCTGAAGGGATATATGTGGCAATTACTATAATGTTTTTTTTGGGTTTAGCTGCAGGAGGGAGATTAACATTTCTGATTGTGTTGGGTCTGGGGTTTCATACATTAGGTGTTCTAATTTGAGTGTTTTCTTATATACTATGGCTATACCAACACCATGCATGTGCACTCTGTCTCGTTTGAGCATACTGTAGTCCTTGGTTATTATTTCAGTGTCTTTTATGTGCGGTTTGAGTCATGTTTCTGTTAAAATAACTATGTCGGGTTACTATAGAGTAAGGATTGCTTGAAATTCATGGATGCTTCTTAGGTTCATGTTCAGGGCTATTAGGTGTGATCTATGATGTGTTAGTATGGTAGTGTTCTGAGAGTTTGTGCTGTCAAGAAGTAGAGTTGTTGGTTGTTGTGGTGAGGGACCTGGCTTGGGATGAATATTCCCACACAGTTTAAGGTGGTCTGCTTTAGAGGGGAGTAAGTTGGTAAGTTTGGTGAGAAGTCTAGTTAATTTATGGAACAGATTGAATTTTTCTTTAACTTTGGAGTATCTAAGTGAGAAGAGTTCAAAGCTGGAGTTGTTAAAGAGGCGGGGATATGGTAAAGTGATATATACGAGTGCTGGGTGAGGCTATGTTTGGGTTTGTTGGGGAGTAGATGTTAGTGATGTGATAGTTGTTGTAGGAAGTGGTTAGGTAGGCTGTGGCAAGGAGGGAGAGATGTGGTTGGTTAATGAAGAGGGGGTGTGGGTAATGGTTTACTATAAGTGTAGGGATAGTGGGAGTGGGTGGGAATAGGGGTGGGGTAGGGGAGCAGAGTGAGCTTGTGTGGAGTGAGGGCAGAGTGGGTTGAGCCAGCTGCCCAATGCGAATTTCCAGAAAAAACAATCGGTAAGTACTCTTACTGTATCTTTATAATGTGAGCTTAGGTGTGTTTACTTTCAAGTAATTAAAAAAATGGTAAAAGGTTATGCTGCAGGAGTTCTGGGGGGGGGGGACTCTAGACATTATGGTGATGCACGAAGGGTCTCTGCAAAAGTTTTAGCAGTTTTAAATTTATATACTGTGCTACTATTCTGTTTTAGTTTTGTAGTTAGAGAAGCACATACATTGTAAAGTCTGTGTGTAGCTGGCAACATCAGAGCCAGTGGCTAATCACATAGTGGTTTACTTGCTGATTCTGACCCTTTTGTTGTGGCTCTGTTTCTTGTAATGGCTGTTGCTGAGGTTCTTTTCCTTTACAGGTAAGGTTGCTTAGCTAGATGGATGTATAGTTCTATCTGGAACAAAAGAGGGGAGAGCTGTAAGAGGTGTGAGATGGAGAGACAAGAATGTAGAGGAAGGAAAAAGAAGGGAGGGAGAGAGAGAGTGACAGAAAACTTTGGAGATAGGATTGGGCAATATGCAGTCTTGAAGTAATAGGACTATTATTTCAAGAGGCTGGAAGATGTCATAGAATGTATCACAGTGAAGTAATTAGGACATTAGCGTGCACAACATTGTTAATATTACAATAGTAAAAGGCAAAACAATCATGATTCATTTGAAAACACAGTGGAATACTTGACTAGTATCTGACAATCGGAGTTGTTTAAAACACAGTGGAATACTTGACTAGTATCTAACAATTAATCTCAATCAATAGCGGAACAGCATGATTCAATAATATATCAATTGCAGTGAGATTGTGCAGTTATTTCTTTCACTCCTCTGCTTAATAATATAACTAAGAATATCAAAAACAAACAATGGCAATCTTTGTGACCCAGAACTTCTGTAGTGGTTCAAAACTTCTATGCAGAAGAACCCTACAAATACATTAATAGGTACATTATATATTCAACACTAGTCTGTTAGTAGCAGAACAACAAATATCCTCCAGTAACACTGTAGGACAACATTAATTTGCTTTGTAATGACAGTCACCAGTATGTTGGCCACAGAGTTACAATATCCAACAAAAAGAATCTTAGAGGAACATTTGCATTCTCTTTAAAGCCAGTAGATAGTCAGCTAGTAACAGAAAAAAGAAATTCCATAATGGAAGACCCTTACTAATGCGGCAGCTAATTCACTAAGTGGCAGTCGCTAGTCTGATGAGCACTGAAATAGTAAATCCTCTCAACCAAACCATCTAAACACATCTAAAACCTTACTGGAAAATATTTGCCAAACCTTAGTTAATTCACAAAGAGACAGTCACTAGACTACACTCCTCTAATTCTTTGCTAAATAACCCTTGACTATGTTAGATAATTTACTTGGAGGCAGTCGCTAGACTAGTGGTACTGAGAAACAGTGTACCAACAACAAAACTCAGTACATGCAAGGTTATATTCCTTTTAAGTGGTCACTACTCCATTGGCAACAAGGAGGACTATAATTTAAGCAAAAAAAAAAAAAGACAAAATAAACAATAATCCAGAGAATAAAGTTCCTCTCAGTATGCATGTTGAAGTAACAAACACGGCTGGGGTGAAAACCATTTATTTATAAAAATAAGCACCTTCGCGTCCTATCTTGGGCGTTTTATCAGACTTTATCCAAACAGTATAGTAAATTTCACTTAAATAGCTCTGTTATTAAAACTTAATTAATTAGTCAAAGCAGTTCATCCAATCAGTTATTAAGTGTGATTAAGAGACATAACAAACTGCTCATAGAGCATATATACAAACTAAAACATTTCAAAAATCAGACCTAAAAATCTAAATATAAAATGCTACCAAAAATGTACATGTTAGTAAATAATAAGAATGCACAAACATATGTACTTAAAAGTGCTATGTATGTGAAATTTAGAGGTCTATTTGGGAATGAAACCAGTAGATGGCAATATAACACAATATATCTCACTCATCTATTCATAAAGACTGCTACTATATTCACATTAATGAAAACAGAAGAAAAATGTATCAATTCATGTTAGTTCTTCTTTTGGCTTTTCCCGGTTAGGGGTCGCCACAGCGGCACTCTGGTCCGCAAATGATTGGCAGTAGATTTTTTACAGGTGCCGAGGTGCCAGCTTGACGCCCAACCTTCAACGAAGGCATGCCCATTCTATGCATGTCTTTTGAATGCCACTCGACCACGGGGAGGACATGCAGACTCCACACAGAAGGCACTGAGAATTGAATGGGAGAACCTCTTGCTGTGAGGCAACAACGCTACTGCTGCACCTGTAGCAACCACAAAAGAATATCCATGTTATACAACAATAAAAATAAAAAATATAGCATGATGTGTCTACCGCAACCATTAATACTCTATGTAGAATAATATAGGACAAAAGAGGAATAATATGTCAATTTATATGGCAAGCACAAAAATATCCATACAATAAATACATTATATTCATGAATTAACCAAACATGGATAGAAAGGCATCAAACTTCAAAATAAAAAAAAAATAGAAATAATAATAGTAATAATAATAAATATATCAAGCTAGTAGCCTATCATATAAGAAAGGCTTCAGTGATATCTTATCATTAAGCCCAAATAGCTTGTCTGCCTGTAATCTAATAATCCACTTAGTCTCACACTTCTGTGTGATGTTTTTAATATTACTTAATATTGGACTTCTTGAAGTAAGTTCTAATACTAAAAAAAACAGAACTTTATTTATGGAATTAATGCCTTAATGCATTCATCTAATGTGTGGTTAGTTTTGTCTACATAAAAAGCTGGGCATTCTATGCAATAAACAAGATAAACGATATCTCTAGTTCTACAATCAGCATAAAGTGAAAACTCATAAACTATTTCAGTAGTAGGATGAATACATTTATTGTGGTTAGCTATGTATGAACAAAAACAGCAATGCCTACAACCAAAAAGTACCTTTCCTAAAGACTTTCAGCTTTTCCCGGTAGGGATCACCAGAACAGAACTCCGGTCTGCTCATGATTGGCAGTGGATATTTACGGTGCGAAGTTGCCAGCCCAATGCTCAACCTTCAAAGAAGGCACGCCCATTCACGTTCACAGCTACCTGCATGTCTTTAATGTCACTCGACACTGGGGAGGACATGCAGACTCCACACAGAAGGTGCTCTAGCCGAGAATCGAATGGAAAAAACCTCTTGCTGTAAGGTGACAACACTAACTGCTGCACCACCGCGGCTCTGTGATTCTATTCTTGATGTTCTATCTTTCTTATAGCAAAGAATCCATTTGAGATGTTTACTGTTCTTGTAGGCAAATTCAGGTAATTCTCCTACTAACTCTTTCACTTTCTCATCTGCTGTATCTTCCAGTTTTTACATATTACATCACTAATAGCTACCTTACTGGAAGTGAACAGAATCCCAATCCTACACCTATTATTATTATTATTTGGAGATCTATTATAACAAACATCTGGTGTAATTATCCTTCTATCCCTAAAGAATGGTTTACCTCTACCTTCTCTATCTATATACCCTCCATCTAGCAGTGGGGCACATTCTTTTCATCTGTAACCTGTGTTCAAAAAATCTCTCCCTAATTTCTTAAGAGCATCCTCACATCTCTCTAAGGTACTTGTAAGTCTCGAAATCTTAAGACCTTGACCTTTCACTGTGTTCCTATAAATATGTGGTGGATGCATACTCTGTCTGTGTAATGAGTTATTCTTCCTGCATTCCTTTCTATGCTTCTCTGTGATAATAGTATCTTTCTCATTAATAAAAGATACGTCAAGGAAATCTATCCTCTCTCTGGACCATTTACCTGTAAAACGTAAAAAATCTATAGTAGAATTGATATATGTAATGAATTCATCCAATTTAAATTCAGTCCCATTCCATAACAAAAAGATGTCATCAACAAATCTCTTATAATAAGAAATATATCTAGAATATTCTTGATTAGTTTTGTGGGTCTATTGTGGAGCTTTTCTCCCCGGGCCTCCACTGAAAATGGACTCTTCATGGCCCAGTGGACTTCCCTGGTCATCAAACTTAATTAAATATTTAAAATAAATAAATAGTTATAATAAAAGAAGTTTCCCAATGTGCCACAACAATATTCACATAAGAATTTGCACATGAAGGGCATGAAATACTATTTGTTCTAGTTAAAAATTGCCTGATGTATTCTATTTCAGGCCACAAGTACTGTTTTGAGGGACACTGAACAATTTCTTATCACTTTATCCAAATATGTGTTTTCAGATGACTATATACCTAGTCCCATCTTTGTTACTCTTGATGTAACCTCTTTATTTATGATGATTCCTAATGAGAGTGGAATAGACTATGTCAGGCAATTTTTATCTAGGACAAACAGTATTGCTAGTAACACAATCTCTTTGTATTGCATGCTAATAGAATTGATTTTGAACAATAATGTGTTCTTTTATAAAAGTAAATATTATTTACAGAAAAAAGGAGTAGCGATGGACACTTCATGTGCAAATACCTGATAGAAATGAGGTTAATGAGGAAGATATATGAAGCAAGAATCAAGTTAAGAGGGTTTCTCTCTGACAAGCTGTGTTTGAACAGAGGAACCAGGCAAGGGTGTTCTCTTCCTCCTTTGTTATTTGCTTTATACTTACAGCCATTGGCAAGGAAAATAAAGAAATATCAAATTCACACACACACACACACACAAATTCTTAGATGCATAGGCAGAGACACAGTTTCTCACACATATGCAGAAAGTATATATATATATATATATATATATATATATATATATATATATATATATATATATATATATATATAGGTTATTTTACATTTGTTTACCAGGAAAGTCCAACTGGGAATAAGACCCATTTTCAGTGGAGGCTCTGTGAGAAAAACTCCTCATATAGAGATTATACAGAATTTATATAAGAAATTATACAAAAATATACAAGACATACAGTACACCAGAAATTACATTCTATGCTATTATAGCTGACATTTGTGTTATACAATCATCTGATATAATTCCTTATTGTAGCGTAGATATTGTAGTTTCTCAAAGTAAGCTGATGAAGGGTTTGTAGGGGGGAAATTGGATAGAAAAGGATAAGGTTAGAGATTATCTAGACATAAGAGAGAGCGTAGATTATGAGGTGGTCAAGGAAGAAGAAAAAGTATGACCAGAAGCTATTAAAACTAGTTAGCCAGGAGTAGTACAGGAACAAAGCCAGCTGTCATTAAGATCATTTTTAAGAATCTTTTTGAATTGGTTGGTATTTGTGTTGGTTCTGATGCTGTGAGGTAATGCACTCCACTTTATTGCTACATGATGAGAAAATAGGGAGTCCCCTGCCATATTAGTGGATTTGCACACTTGTAATAGAGATTTATTTGTTGAGCGAAGACTTCGATTTGTGGTATGGTGCTGGAGAATATTTAGAAGGGCAGGGGTTTTCTCAGGTTGATATACTAGCTTGTGTGCTAAGGTTGATTGATTATAATATAGAAGTTGTGGGATTTCTAATCAGGAGAGTTTTTTAAGGAGTGACAGTTTAATTAAATCTGTCTTTCTAAGGTTGGTGAGATTTGGGGAAGCATGCAGAAGTGTTGATAGAAGATGGGTTCTAGCAACTGGAGCCCTAGAGGTGTTAGATACTTTTTATTTCTGTAAAGAGTACCCATTTTTTTGTGAACTTTTAAAATTTTTTGTGCTATATGTAGGTCAAATCTTAGGTTATCTATTATTACTCCTAGTAGTTTTGTTTGTAAATCAGCATTAATTTTCATATTATTGCTAGCTGTAATGCAGTAGGTACTGGAGAGGGGGAGGATCTTGTGGGTTGGTGGATCATGATTTTTGTTTTATTTGTGTTGAGTATGAGCTGATGGTATCTGAGAATGATTTTTGTGTTATATCATGGAGGTGTTGCAGGTTATTAGCAGTGCATATATGTGTTGTGTTATCTGCATATTGGATAGTTGAAGCAAGTGGGGTAGCACTATGGAGGTTGTTTGTAAAAACAGTGAAGAGTAGCGGGCCAAGAACCGAGCCTTGAGGTCCTCCTATTCTAATGGGAAGAGAAGGTTGGCAGTCCTGTAGATAGCTTTGGAACCATTGAAGTACAGAGGGGCTGAGGTTCATTTTGGAGAGTCTATTTAATAGTTTGGGGTAGGAGACCATATCAAAGGCCTTGGACGTGTCTAGAAAGACAGCAGAGACTATTTTACCATTGTTTCTGAGTTGGTTGATGGTACTGGTAAAACTGAGGAGTGCAGTTGTGGTACTGTGATGGGGCCTAAAGCCATGTTGACATGTTGCTAGCATGTTGAAGGTAAGATAATGAATCAGTTGGGATTGGATACATCTTTTGAGGAGTTTAGATAGTGGAGAGAGAATAGTGATTGGTCTGTAGTTGGTCAGCTCTGTGGAATTTCTGTCTTTGTGTAAAGGGATAATGTGTGGGATTTTCTATATTGCTGGGACATGTTGTTCTGCTATGGACCTGTTAATAAGGGTCAATACTGGATAAGATATGGCTTCAGCTGCCAGTTTTAAATATCTTGTTTGAGTTTTTTTGAGTAGTTTCTTAATGGTAGCCGTCGGAACAGGCTTAAAGGAGAAGTGTTGCAGTTAATATTGAGAGGTTTGGAGGCTGGTGATGGCTCTGTGGAATTACTTTTAATTAGAGGTAGTACACTTTCAATGAAGTGTTTATTGAATTCTTCTGCAATGGTGGTAGGAGAGTGTGGTAAGTTGGGAGAAGGGTAGTGGAATGTCGTGGGTGGCGAATGGCATTTATGGTATTCCAAAATTTTGGGGGGGTTATGCTGGTGTTTATGTTGCAGGTTATAGTAGAAGTTCTTTTTATCTGCACTGATTTGGTGTTTAGCCTTGTTTCTAATTTGTTGGAATGCAATGTGGTTGATTTGGGTTTTACAGGTGAGCCATGTTTAGACAAACTGGATTATAAAAAACAAACTGATGATCCGAACAAACTGCAAACAAACATCCACTGGAAACGATAAAAGGAAACTCTGTTTAATAGTACAGTTAAGCGCTTTTCGTCACTCCCAATCAGAGTAACTTCTTCAGACTGCTTATAATTGATTGATAAGACCTTATATAATATGTTCAATTAACTAATTTATCCTTGTAAAATGATCAACATTTAAAGCTGTAAACGCACTAGTGTTCTGCACTTAAAATACAATACGAAATGTAAAATAGCAAATAATAAAGAAGCACTGACAGAATAAGAAAATAAACCCAGCTAAACCTTCTTATATATGACATGTGTTATAGTGTATAACTCTGATCTTTTATATTATATCCATACTATTATATTGTTCATTTGAAAAATATTATTATTATTTAATGGATTAGATGAAATATTTCTACCTAAACTTTTGCAATGAATATATACAAAAGTTATATGTGTGACTGTTAGTTGTATCATAAAGAATATATGAATGAATAATTAAAGTCTTTTTACCAAAATTTTAGAATTCTATTATGTGTAATTTTGACATGTCATATTGATTAAAATTAATACATCACAAACATATGTTACTACACTATTACATGAACATAAATATACATATACCCATACACATATGCACATACATGTGCATATATGAACTTGCACATACCCACTTAAATTTCCTTAAATCTAATACATTTTTTAAAATTGTAAAACTAATATCTGTATCAATTGAAACTATTTTATACTACAAACCAAAACAATTTTAAAAAATGTATTAGATTTAAGGAAATTTAAGTGGGTATGTGCAAGTTCATATATGCACATGTATGTGCATATGTGTATGTGTATGGGTATATGTATATTTATGTTCATGTAATAGTGTAGTAACATATGTTTGTGATGTATTAATTTTAATCAATATGACATGTCAAAATTACACATAATAGAATTCTAAAATTTTGGTAAAAAGACTTTAATTATTCATTCATATATTCTTTATGATACAACTAACAGTCACACATATAACTTTTGTATATGTTCATTGCAAAAGTTTAGGTAGAAATATTTCATCTAATCCATTAAATAATAATAATATTTTTCAAATGAACAATATAATAGTATGGATATAATATAAAAGATCAGAGTTATACACTATAACACATGTCATATATAAGAAGGTTTAGCTGGGTTTATTTTCTTATTCTGTCAGTGCTTCTTTATTATTTGCTATTTTACATTTCGTATTGCATTTTAAGTGCAGAACACTAGTGCGTTTACAGCTTTAAATGTTGATCGTTTTACAAGGATAAATTAGTTAATTGAACATATTATATAAGGTCTTATCAATCAATTATAAGCAGTCTGAAGAAGTTACTCTGATTGGGAGTGACGAAAAGCGCTTAACTGTACTATTAAACAGAGTTTCTTTTTATCGTTTCCAGTGGATGTTTGTTTGCAGTTTGTTCGGATCATAGGTGAGCCATGTTTGCCAAGCTTTGTCTCTTTTCCTAAGGAGCAGTCTGGTGTCATTAGTTAGCCATGGTGTGTATGTGGCCTTAATATGAATTGACTCTGCAGGGCCAATTTGTTTAGAATTTCAAGGAAGGTACTGTTGAAATAATCTACTGTAGCATCAAGAGGTAGGATTTGTAGTAGAGGCCAGTTAGATTTTTTTAGGGTATTGATTAGGTGTTTGGGTTAAAGTTTTTTTTTTTTTACTGTGAATTTGTAGGAAGATGGTGAGCTTGACAGTACTGATGTTTCTTCTCAATAGATAGGTTGGCATATGGTCGCTAAAGCTGTCGAGTAAACAGCTACTAATCTGATAATTCCGAGGTTTGTTCGTTAGTGTACAATTCAGTATACATTGATGGTTGTAGTTTTTATCTATTCATGTTGGAGCTTGAATGAGTTGTGTGAAGCCATAGAAGTTGATGTGATTGCTTGTGTTATGTGAATTACAAGTTGTCCAGTCTATATTAAAGTCACCCATAATGATAGTTACATATATACAGCTCCAAACAAGGTTCTTCAGCACTATCACCAACAATATAATCCAAATAAATGTAAAATGTGAAAGAAATGGGTACAGAATACACAAAGTAATTCAATTTAATTCAATTTAATAATAAACTATGGCAGGAGATAAACCACAAACCAGTGGTGACACACCAATGACGCCATGGGGCGAAACTGGAGAACCTTGGTTGGAGCTATTCATTGTTATCTTCTTTGCACTTTGGTGGTTCCTGCACTCTTCTGAATGGGCATTTTATATACACACACACACACACACACACACACACACACACACACACACATATGCAGAGGCAAAGATTCTCTCTCACAGACACACACACGCGCACGCGCACACACTCTGTTTATGTCGGACTCACTCATTCACTCTCTCTATTGCTATGTCACACACACAGGCCCAGGCATCCTAATGCAGTTAACTGCATTACTTTTATTTCCCTTGTTCAATAAATGTGGCTTAGCAAGTGCACTGACAATAAGGGGGAAGCAAAGTGGCAAATCTTTGTTTGTAACTGCTTACTGCACTTACTTTTGTTATTTTTCTTTTTTTTTTTTTTAAAAGATGCTCACTAACTGCAAACAAAAACAACTCGGCAGCCATTTGCTTTCAGTCTATGCTGAATATGCTGCTGTGAAGCCGTGGACTTGATACATGCCTCTCTCTGTACATTACTAACCTCTTGGAGAAGTGTGTTGTCCAACAAGAACTGTGGCTGCAATCCACCCATTATCTAAGATAAAATATTTATGTGTTTGTATTTATTATGGGAGGTAAGGATGTATGGGAAGAGAGTAAACACAAGGTAATACAAAAACTGAAATGTTAGAATCCTGACTATGGATATGATAGTTAAGATACAAGCAGGAAAATGTTTCTTGTCCCTTTAATATTGTATATAGGTCAAGCATATTTTACCAACCAGGGGAGATGTTGTGGACCATAATTAATAAAGAATTAAAGCTATTTATTTTATAAGGGAATGAGAGCAAGAGTTAAGTGGCATAATTTGTTTCTCCCCACAGAAAATGTGCTTTAGGATTATTAGATTTGAAGGGCTACTTTAGAGCTACACATTGAAAGCTCATATGCATAATATAAGCAGAAGCCTACAAATCCAAGTGGAAAGAAATGTTGAAATGGGGGGGGGGGGCATGAAATAAGGAAAGAGTAGAATTTTGGATGAAGGCCTTTAAGGAGGACAATAACAATCATACAGAATTTTATATTTATAAAGTTGCAGAAAACATTCTGAGAACTAAGCCAGTTTGGGAATGCAGAACTACAAGTAGAGGTATGGAAAGAGGCAAGAGGGAGCTGAAATTTATTTGAAGAAAAAAATAGCAAAGGAACCATGTTACTGGGTGCAAATAACTAGTGAGGGAAAAGTTATAATGTGTGATGTGGCCAAACAGAAGTTTGGACTGCAGGTTGGAGACTGCCTTCCCACCAAGGGATTGGTAATAAAGTCCATATCTCTCAACTGTCTCTGATTTCCAGGGACATCCCTGATTTTGACTAAAATTCTAACTCTGTCCCACTTAATCCCTCCTAAACCTAGTGACTTTTGGAGGAAAGGTGGTGAATTACACATAATGAATAATGACAACAATTAAGAGTTCTAAACTTCATTTACCTCTGAAAATGTGTATTAATTCATATGCTCTGGTCTGTCAATGTCAAGTTAATAGCACTAATATTTTAAATGTGTCCCTGATGTTGTCATGACTTGTCCCTAATTCAGTTGATATTTGTCCCCAATCGTTTGAGATGTCTGATAAGCACAGAGAAAGGGATAGGGGAGTGTTAAATGAAAGACCAGCTCTGACTGAGTTTATAGTTAAGTCTAGAAGAGAAGCTGTGGCTAAAAGGGATAATTAGTAGGGCAAATAAAATAATGCATGCAATACATAGGCTCTGAATTGCTAAGAATAGTAAGGTCTTTTTATGTTTAATGCTACTGGCTGCCAAAAAAGCAATCACTAGAAAATGGAAATCAAAATCTAAATCAGCTGTAATTGAAGTACTGAATATTGTAAAGGCGATGAAAGAACTGGAGGTGAGATTCTTAGAAAAAGAAAACATCAAATTCCATTAAAGTAAATGTGATCTGTGGGAACAATATATATGGAATAATGTTCAGGAGGAGGAGTGAGTTCTAAGGAAGGGCAGAAACTGAATAATTTGTATAATGTTTGAGTGAATTATAATTGTAAAAATGGAAATTTGTATACTGCATGAACACAAAAGAAATGCCACTGTGGTTTATTTAATTTTCTGTTATTGTATGTGTACCTGTGTCAGTGTTTTAGTTGTGATTTAATAAAGATATTTATATACAAAAATATATTCTTAATGTAGAATTAGTAACATTTCACTACCAAAATGCTTAATTAATAACATTTTATTACCATTGTATAGCATACAATTGCAGTAGTCATATTTGTTTCTAATCTTAATTGTGTTCTACCATGTGTGCTTGTTCACTACTATTAGAAATACACGTGTCTGGTATTCAAAAGTAGTCACAATATAAATCATTATAACCTTGTCTGAAGGTGGCTGAACTCAAGGGGCTGGAGGGTAGTTACTATATTCATGCCTCTTAACTGCTATAGTTTAAGTTCATCATATACTTTCTACCCCCCAGATTTATCTTTACTCTCAACTGTCCATCTCCAAATTAAGGAAACCACTGTAAAAAACTTTTCCAAAGCCAACTTCATGCTTCTTAAGACAGAAGTGGCCAACTTCATGACACCCATGCAGATGGACAATACAGTTACGACTGCTGAATCTTATACAAATGCACTCTATAAGCACTTACATGAGTGCATGGATCGTGCTATCCCTAACAAAACCAAGATGCTATCCTCCAAAAAAAGGAAGCCAATCTGGTGGTCCCGTGCTGTACACAAACTCTACAACAGAAGGAAGAAACTGTTGCAAAACAGAGTAAAATCCCATGAGTGGAGGAGCTCCCTGGTCAGCCGCAGTAAGAAACTGAGAGCCCTCATAAAATCCTCCAAAGCCATCTACAAACACAAGATTGCCACTGACTCTAAGGACAACCACAAAGCATTTTATAGCTATGTCAAGAATCTCAATGGCAACACCCAGATCTGCTCTGAGTTACATCACAATGGCATGAAAATTATGGAGCCAACTGCTATTGCTAACATCCAGGCAGATAGGTTCAGTGCTACCTTTACCCCCCACCCCCTAAAGAGCCCATATCCATACCGGAATAATGTAGCGCCCCTGCAATCACAAGTGAGCAGGTAAAAACTGCACTCTCCAAAGCCAAGAACACAGCATCCATGGGACCAGACAACATCCCAGGCTGCATTCTACACGGACTTCAGACTGAACTGGCCCCCCCCACCTAAGCACCATATTCAATCATAGCCTCATGACAGGCTTTGTACCCACTGAATGGTGCACAGCAACAGTTATACCACTCCACAAAGGGGGAGCCACCATGGACCCCGGGAACTATTGTCCTATTAGCCTAATGAGTCTGGTTTGCAAGGCCATGGAACTTATCATCATGGAACTCATAAGCAAAGACATTGGTAACCTCCAAACTCTGGACCCCATCCAGTTTGGGTTTGTGAAGGGCAGATCATGTCTCCTGAACCTGATTGACTTCTTTGAAACAGTCACCAAAGCTGTAGATGAGGGTAAGGCAGTTCACACATCCTATTTTGACCTCGCCAAAGCTTTCAACACCATACCCCATTCTGGAATCATAGATAAACTCACTAAACTGGGCATAAATCCATATGTCACAAGATGGAGTTGTCAACTGGCTCACTGACAGAACCCATACTGTAAAAGTTGCAGACTCCGAATCTGACTTCAAACCTGTGACAAGTGGAGTACCACAGGGTTCAGTCTTGGGTCCTCTCCTGTTTGGGATATACTTCTCTGAAGTATGGGCTAACACAGAGGGCTTCTGGCTGATGAAGTTCTCAGGTGACTGGAAACTAGGTGCCACAGTTGAGTCCCCAAATGACATGGACATCTTACAGATTGTCCTCACTGAGACTGATGGCTGGTGTCAGAGCCATGGCCTCAAGCTCAATGCCAAAAAGTGCATTGTCATCCCCTTTGGTAAAAACTCTGTACCCTTGAACTACCACATAGGTGGCATTCCACTTAACACCGAAGTTGTGATAAGAGATTTTGGGATTCAGGTGGACAGTAGTCTCTCCTTTGATAGTCACATCACCACAGTAGTCAGGAAATCCTTCTATGTGGCACACCTCATCACAAAAGGGTTCTCATACAGGAAAAGGGAGGTCATTGTTTCCCTCTACTCGGCTCTCATTAGACCCATTACTGAGAAAAACACCCTTTTGGAATGTACCTCACAAGAGATCTGCAACAGCTGGAAAGGCTACAAAAATACCTCACAAAGAGGATCATGGGACTCAAACATATGCCCTACACTGACCGTCTCAAAAAACTCCAGCTTTACTCCGTAGCATATCGCTTGCTTCGAGGTGATCGCTGCCTAACATATAAAGCTATGTCAGACCCAGAGCTGTTGGACATGCTACACTTAAAGAAATCCCAATCCCTCCAAGCCACATGCTCTAGAGACCTAAACCTTGTCACCACAAAAAATAGAACATGCTGGAGGGATAGATTCCTGTCCCAGAGACTTCCCATCCTCTGGAACAAGCTACCTATCTATGTCAAGCACAGTTCCTCACTAGCACTCTTCAAGAAAAATCTTGATGAGTGGATGGGAAATAGGAAATTCACCCCGGGATCACTTCTGTGGCCCTGCTCGACAGGGGCATAGAAAATTAACCTTCTTGGGTGGCGAAAGCCAGGGAACCTTGTTGGCTAGGCTTACATAGGCCATTGGGCCGATAGCCTAGTACCTACCTATGAACCTATGAAACAAACATTACTTCTCCCAGTGTGGAACAAATGAGCTAATGGGGAGCCCTTACTAGCAACTGTTAAGTGGTAGGAAGCCCACAGTGTTTCTAATAACTGTTTCTTCATGCTTAAAAAGTATGCTTTTTATGAATTAATAGTATTCAGAATTATTTACTATAGATATTTGTTAACACATATTAACAATAAATGTGTGCCAAGTCCCTTCATTGTGGAGATGCACTTGTCAGGTATATTTGCCCCTCTTAGATTTACTGATTTTCTTCATAAGGTCAGACCTGTTTATGGGTGTACACATTGTGAAATAAACAAATTAAACATTTACAAAGATTCCCTATTACTAACTACATGGGGGTCAAGTATATGAAGACCTTTTGTTGGGAAACATAAGACAAGCCACCTCTTTCAAAACATCTGCTACACATTTTAAAGGGCAGTGCTATGATTCTGAATGCTCAAACTTTAAAAGATAGAACTATACTGAGAGTTTGCCAGTCATCTTCTACTGGTTGCAGGAAGCAGGATGTTGATTGGGTCAAAATGATTTCTTCAATTACTTTTGAGATTATTTAATGTGACCACACCTCTCTGTTAAGATTGCATCACCAAACATGTATGAGAAAGTGGATCCATAATAATAAACAAATTTGATTTGACACAGAGAATTAAGGCTTTGAACAGGGTTTGAGTCTTTCAGTCTCCATTTGTCTACTGTGTGGCTGGGTAAGACACTTAACTAGACAGTGTCTCTGTGTTGAGTCTGGAAAAGGTCTGTGTGGATCAGTGCTCTACCCCAGTTAACATACAGAAATAAATACAGTTTCACTGAGCAGCACCAAGGGCTGATGGTTATTAATTAGTATATGCCATGATGTCAGCAACAAACCCTGCCCACTTGATCACTCTATCTACCCATGTCCATGTAAAATATGAACCAGTCACAGGAATACTTACCAGAAAATGAAAATCACAATTCTGTATAAACATTTATTATGTTTTTTGCAGGGGAGAAATCTCCCCATATCTTATGTTTTACCATCTGCTTTCCCCACAACATATACAGCCACATTAACTAAAAGACAAATGGGTAAGCATGTTTATGGCATCAATGTGAGGGAGTCTGTACTTAATGACTAAATGGCCTGAACACTGGATCATGAAACTATGACATGCACTAATTTTAAGGTTACATAAGTTTTTAAGTAGTCACCAGTCATGCAGTTCAGGAGACCATTAAGGAGCCTAGCCCATATTCTTTATTGCCCCAAAGTACTGTCTAGTTAAATGACTTGCTCAAGGTCAAACAGTAGGCAGATGAAGTTAGAAAGATTCAAACCCTGCACCCTTGGCACAGGAAGCAGCTTATTAAGAAGTCAGAGATTAAGTCCTCTGCAGTAAATGGCTGACACTCAGACATTATCATAGAGATATAGGTGAAAGGAAGTATGCCCTGGATCTCTGTAGCAATGCAACCTCAGAATTAACAGATTTAGTTGATGTGTGGAGGAGCACAAGGGGATGCAGTTTTGTCTGTATTAGGATGTCATACCAATCGCAAGGTCATTTACACAAGATAAAGCAAAATCTGCATAAAAATAAGTATGGTATATTTTAGCAGTACATCATGTTCCAGTGTACATAATGCAGGGCTTACCAATGGCTGATGTAGTTTGGACATGAAAGCACAGTCATAGACAAGTTTAAATTATCAACAAATCTTGATATACATGCTTATATCTACTGTATATATCTATATCGGGTCTATATTAGATATTTGAACGTTTAAAAGTTTGAATCACTAAAGAACGAACTTTAGTGATCGAACTTTTAAAAGTTTGAATATCTATAAAAATAATATTTAAAAAAATATTTAAAAAAAAAAAGAAAAAGTAAAGGGTGTAAGCAGGGGGGCAAGCCCCCCTGCACCCCCCATGTGGGAGGCTGCACCCCCCGCTACTTAAATATACCAACTCTGAGATCGCACTTCAGTGTGCTACAGTGCGAAAACGGAGAATTTCCCATTTCCTACACTGTAGTGCCATCTTGGAGTTGGTATATTTAAGTAGTGGGGGGTGTGGGAGGTGCAGAGGGGCTTGCCCCCCTGCTTACACCCTTTAGTTTTTTCGTTTTTCTTTTTCTTTTTTTTAAATTTTTATATATATTCGAACATTTAAAAGTTTGATCACTAAAGTTCGTTTTTTAGTGATTCGAACTTTTAAATGTTCAAATATATAATACAGACCCTCTATATCTATAGCTGTATCTATATTTATATATACACACACAAATGCATACATATTGGTATTCTACAATAGTAATGTTTAAAAAATGTCATTGTACTGCAGCATTGTACATATAAACATACAAATATTTCAGGCAAGGGGAATAATGCCAAAACTGGCTTCCCATAATAAGTGTTCAAGATGTTGTTAAAATCCCTGAACTAGTGCTTGCTTTAATATAATTTGGCCATCTATTCTATGTATCAGTTCGGTAGCGTTGTCGCCTCACAGTTAGACGTTGCCCGTTGGATTCTCAGTTAGAGCATCTTCTGTGCGGTGACATGCGTGAACGGGCGTTCCTTCGTTGAAGGTTGTGCGTTAGGCCTGGCAAGCCAGCACGTAAACTCTATTGCCAATCATTAGCGGACCGGAGTTCCGCTGTGGCGACCCCTAACCGGGAAAAGCCGAAAGACACAAGCATTCTATGTATCAGTTACACTCTCAGAGAACCACTTAGTGCTTCTCTCATTCCTATATAATCTTCAACAATAGGTGCTGTAGAACTCCATGGTATATCTGCTTTTTTCACTGATTGTAGTCTCAAGGAATGATCAGACATGTACAACACAAGTGTGTTTGGTCATATATATATATATATATATATATATATATATATATATATATATATATATATATTGTATATTGTGTATACATATATAGGTAGTCTGACAACTAATGCAGCAGACCAAGGCTTTGAGCTGCTAAATGTGCTTTATCCTGTATGCTGTGGTTTTATTCCCTGCCAGTTCTTTACTGTGCGAGTCTGAGTATGTCACTTGTCCAGGCAGTGCCCATTAGTCACCACTGAAAACAGGCTTGTGCCTACTGTCATTACCTTTTTAACAATAAAAAAGTGTCAAGTTAGTCAGTACAGCAATTCTTTTTGCCTTTGCGGCTCAGGTTATGAGTGAAAACATCAGAGAAGCACCGGTTAAATTCCCTGGTTAATTTAAAAATGTTCTGGGAAGGCTAAATAAAATGGGCATTTATGTATTTGATGACCAGTTAGTGAAGAATGAAAATAATATAAAGATAACGTTCAGTTATTTGTGGTGCAGAGCCCTGCAGTAAATGTAGGAAAAAAAAGAACAGGCTATTTATCCAAAGAAGCTTCTTGCTAAGATGGAGTTATAGAAACCTGTCTAAAATCTAACTTTTAAACCAAAAACGGAACCACTGGAGACAGAAAACCAACCAATAACTACAAGTTGTCTCCAGATGAAGCACCCAGTCCCAATAAAGGCAGTCCCAATGAGTTGAATCACTCACTGAAGTAAAAATAATTCCAAATGGGCCAGATGGTATGTGAAATCACAAACAGCTTTATTACAGTACAAAGACAGAGCGCTTTCGTATCCAATACAGGAAACTTCCTTAGAATCTAATTACAACACATCCTGCCCTACTTTTTATAGACACTACCTACATCACATTGGCTAGCGCAATTTGACAAACTCATCAATGAAATATTTAAAAACAGAATTTTCCATGTATTAATACACTCTATTTAAAATACATAATGTATTAAAATATTAATGTGTTGAACCATATGTCCTATCCCCTGTAATAAAAACTAGTAATTATTCCCCTGCCTGTGACTTCATTTAGTCTCATAGGGCTCCTCAATAATAAATGTATCATAAATACTTTTTCTTAATTTTAATGCAAGGGCTAGGGAAACACGATAGTTCAGTCCTGGGTATATACATGCATCCAGGTGTAATTGCCAGACCAATTCCCTGAATTCTAATTTTGTTTCCCAGTCCCCACCCCTATCCTGTGTTTTAACCTTTTCTACAATCCAAAATTTGAAGTCAGACTTGTTACATTTTAATACATGTCTGTATAGAGCGTTGGTGTCCCTTTTCCATGTTATGTCATACTTGTGTTCATAAATTATTTGTTTGACAGTCTGTTCGGTCTTCCGTATATAGTATGCCCAACAGAAGGACAGTAGGCCTAGTAAACTACCTCCTTTGCTGAGCAATTGTACCATTCACATGTCTGTAACCTCTGTTGTATAGCTGGTATCCATAATTCCATGATATGAGCTATAAATGGAAATTGGGGACATCTACCACATTTATAGGTCCCTCCAATTACTGCCTCTTTATTGGGTCTTCTAAATTGCCTTTTTTCAAAAATATCTTTTAAATTAAAATGTTTCCTAAAACTAAATTTTAGAGGTTATCAAAAAACCTTCAGACTATTTGGCATGATGATGAACATTTCCCAGTATTTGTTTATAATTTTCTGAACTGTTCCAGTGTCCTTGTTGTATGTTAACACTAAGTATGTTTTGTCTTTCATATTAGTTTCTGTATTTTTACTTTAACTATTTTTGCTGGTGGGGTGCCCCCCCACCCTTCCCACATGGGGACTGTCTGCCATCTCCCTGTTCACTTAAAAATACTAACTACAAGATCTTGCAACAGTGGAGAAAAGTGAAAACACTTTATCCTGATACTGTCCAATTTCGTTGCTGTCAACAATCTGCTTTGGTAACCCCATTCGATACACGTTATTTGATCACTTGCATCTGAATAACATGTATTCAAACAAAAGCATTTCAATGATATATGTTGTAAACCACTAAGGTTTGACCTTCTTATCAGAATGACACCCCCCCCCCCGCCCCACAAATTATGTTATAGCAAGATGACAGCTTTGTATCCTAACCTTATCTCTGATTTTTACTATACAGTAGCCCAGTATCCAGTTTATCTCTTTGACCATTTCACATAATCTAGTTTTAAGTTCCATCTTATTTATTTATTGCTTTTGTTAACTGGGGCAGTCCTGCTGGGATGTGTTAGCCCCTTTTCAGCAGAGGCTCGAGAAAAGCTCCAATAACAAAATTGGCAAATTTATTCAAGAGAGAAAAATACAAAGCTTAAAGTTACAATATGGACATATACAGTACAGTACAGTAAACAAAAGGCAGCTATACTTGAAAAATATGCCATCAATAAAATAGAGCCATTGCATATTAATACAAAACAATTTGGCACAGACAATGATATAGTGTCATTTGATTTCCAATCTCTTATCAGGCCTTTTCTATGTTAGTTTCTAACTTATCCAGTGACATTTACTGACCTAGGTTGGTTTTGATGATGCAGCTTAGGGTCAGTGATCTGCTTCAAGAGAGTCTTGACTATGGCTCATGCCTGGAGTCTATGTTTAAAGTTCTAAACCCTTTGGATCCATTCTCCTACCAGCACAGAGGAGAGTTGTTCAAATCAAATCTCATTTTACGCCTTCTATCTATACTCTTCTTCCTTTGCTAGGCTGCCTGACCTCCACAGGAGAGGTCAACAAACATGTAACCACCCAGCCCATACCACCAATTCTCCAAAGCTCACTCAATGTTCTCAGAAAACTCACCCATGCCCAGATCTGCCTAATGCACCTTATCACACCACTAACTCTCTGTACATACCTTACTTAAAGTGAGATGCTCACCAACTGATCAAGTAACTTTGCTGCAACCCCATTCATTCATTCATGTATTTATTTAGTTGTGTATTTGTTATAGTCTGACTGAGTACAGCCCCCTCAAGAGCAGACACCTGGGGACTTAAGTTCCACCAAACAATAGGGCATTAGACTCCAATAATAATAAAAATACAGTATATAAATTAGCAGCATAGATTAAACAGTAATCAAATCTGTTGAAGTTATCTTAAATAAATCAATGAGAAATAACTAATCTTATTAATATAATATATAGCACTTAAGCTTACAATATTCATATATACAGCAGTGTTGAGACTTGTAGAGCTGAAGACTATAGATCATTAAACGTAGGAGTTGCTGTACAAGTAGACCTCACATGGCCTCTAAGTGGGACCTAAAAAAATAAGAAACACATCTTTAGTGGTGCAGTGGGAGGATGCTGGTACCTTAACCCAGAAGTCTATAGATTTAAAACATCCTCTGCTACATGAGGGCAAATCTTCAGGGAAATATAGTTGGCTCACTAGTAATACCTGTACATCGTACAGCCAAGGTCCAGGTTCAGTTCTGACTTCCAGCCACTGTATGTGTGGAACACACAGATTATTTTCCACAGCTCTCAGTGTTGGGCCTTCTCTTGTCTGGTAGTTTGGTATCTTTTTCTCAGACCTTTTAGCCTACATGCCTGGCCATTGGTTATCCAATTTTTTCAGATATCAGTAAAATGAGTGTTATTTTTCATTCTTCTACTGATTCCCAGTTGTTCAAACATGGATCAAATGATGTTAACAATTCGTGCAAGGACGGTGGTCTCAAACTAATTATGAAAACATATAATATGTTGTATGTTTTGGCTTTTCCTGGTTAGGGGTCGCCACAGTGGAACTCCGGTCCGCTAATGATTGTCAGTAGATTTTTACGTACCGAGTTGCCAGCCCTGACGTACAACCTTCAACGAAGGTACGCCCATTCATGCACGTCTCCACACAGAAGACGCTTTAGCTGAGAATCGAATAGGACAACGTCTTATTGTGAGGCAACAACACTACCGCAGCACCACCACCGCAGTACTTATGAAAAAATACAATATAGTTCATTTTTTTCCAAGAATGCATTTATTTGAACACAATAGTCAGTACAGACAATACATGGCTATCCAAATGCACAGTGCTGTCCAATATCGATTAGTATGGAATAACATTTTCTTTTCTTCAGTATAACAATACATATGAGTACTTATTTTATTGCACAGCTTTGACAGGATCCATTTTCTGCTTATTTCACTTTATATTTCATACTGTTATAATTCAGACGAAATGTAAATAATACAATACATATTTCAAACACTGAAAATTCAGTGCCTTTCCAGACATAGCTGTATCAGCAGCTGCACAAAACAAACTCAAGTTGATTAGTTACCTTGTCTTCAGATGCCAGCATATTTTAACAAGCTAGGAAGCCAAGCCGCCTAATTGTTATACCCAATCTTTCAACCAGTTCTAATAACTGCTTGCTATAACTGTTAAATCTTTGTTTTCAGTGTACATAACAACTTCCCTGTTATCCTAGTGTCTCCTTATTTTGTGCACTGACTGCATATCTCTAATGTTTTTTTTTTTTTTACAAAGTCCTGTCATTTGTCTGCTCTTACCCCTTGTGCCAGTGAAACACATAAAATCATCAGATTTCATTACCTAATCATTAATGTTCAGTTCAAAAGACTGGTTATAGAACAACTTAACCAGCCCATTCAAGGAAAACTAAGACTATTTACACACACACACACACACACACACACACACACACACACACACACACACACTATATATATATATATATATATATATATATATATATATATATATATATGGGTACATGTTAGTACACCGACAAGTGAAAATATCGACATCCACTTCACCGACACATGAAATAATCGACACCGCAAATCGCGGACATTTAACAGGTAAGAGGTTTAAATTTCGCTAATCATGCCTACCATGTTTTAATAAGTGTGGCAGTGTTATGCATGTGTGGTAGGCATGATTAGCGAAATGTAAACCTCTTACCTGTTAAATGTCCGTGATTTGCGGTGTCGATTATTTCATGTGTTGGTGAAGTGGATGTCGATATTTTCACTTGTTGGTGTACTAACATGTACCCATATATATATATATATATATATATATTAATAGACGAACTGAAGATGAATGAAGAAAGGTTAGTGGCAGGATCAAAGCAACAGTTTCTGAAAAGGTGGCTCCCATGGAAGAAATTTAGTTTCAAAGAAGTGCAGGAGTGAGGAGGATGACATAAACTGTTTAGCTGTCAAATGGGGGGAGACTGGTCAAACACAGCAAACTGAGAATTCTAAGAGCATGAGGACCTTCATGCTCTTAGAATTCTCAGTTTGCTGTGTTTGACCAGTCTCCCCCCATTTGACAGCTAAACAGTTTATGTCATCCTCCTCACTCCTGCACTTCTTTGAAACTAAATTTCTTCCATGGGAGCCACCTTTTCAGAAACTGTTGCTTTGATCCTGCCACTAACCTTTCTTCATTCATCTTCAGTTCGTCTATTAAAGTTATAAAATTGTCTAAGGTCAGACTTTCTTTCCTCTTCTATTTTCTAGTTATTTTTTTCTCTAAGAAAATAATGATTCATATCATCTCCCTAATGGAAGACTCCAGCTCATCTCCCTGTGTTATACTTAGAAAGTATTTAGTCTTTAATAAAACAAAGGAACCTCTTAACCTCTTCGTGCAAGAAATCTGGACAAAGTCTAAAATAATGGGGGGACAAAGACCCAAAAATAGGGACATGTTTTAAATATTGCTTTCATAAATTTAGAAAGTTGCTAAAATGACAGTATTTGTGTTAGCATACGTATCTGAAACTCAAATGGATATCATTATTTAGTGACTTCAATCCTCAGTGATTTGCCAGAAAACTACAAATGTTATGAGGAACTGACCAAAAATATGAGGCAAAAATCTGGACAATTGAGAGGCACATCTTGTAGCATCTAGCAAGATATCTTCTAACTGAAATTTGAAGTCCCTCTAACCTGAATAAGTCCAAAATATATGTGTCCATGTACCCACATTCCCATTAGCACATCAACAATCTGCTCTTGCACCTGGAAATATTTTGTGGATTCTATCTGGAATATACAAATATTTATGCAGACACTTCAATGTGACTATTCTAGAAGTTCTAGAACTTCTCTCCTTCTCAGGCATTAAACATTCTTCTTCCCACCCCTCGATATACACGTATCAATATGCAAGGGCCATTCTCTAACCATCTTACTAGCCACTATTTTGTTGTCTTTTTGCAACATCCTATACAACCTAGAAATTATCCCCTCTTTCCAAACCATCTGTTTTTCTTTACTCAGTTGTCCACTTTACCAAACCTGACCAGCCTTCCTGCTTCACTTGTCTCCATATATTCTTCCTCATCTTCCACCTTAAATTCAGATGGTGCAACCCATATAACTCTTGAGCTTCCTTTCAGGTCAACATCCTTATCTCCTATTAGCTAATCCCGGTATCTTATCATCATCCTCAACGTACTCCATTCAGAGTCGATTCCTTTTCCCCATTTCTGCTTTCTAGTCTACCACCCATCAGCAGAAATTCTTACCTCCATTTGTTTAAAGAAGACATCTGAAAGAACATACTTATCTCTTTACTAACAACCTTAGCCCATCTTTCCAATAGAAACTCCTGCAAGAATACCTGCCCCAAATAAGGTAAAGTTTCCTTTATTTATACTTCCATCTTGTGCAATATTCCAATACATGGCATCTAGCCTAAATGGATAAATGGACGACCTTCACATAAAGTGCCAAATTGGAACAGCCAATCATCCTCTATATTTTGACATTAGTACTCTATGCAAACTCAAGTCTCTAATCCACACTTGTAGTGAGCCATGCTCCCTCTTATCAGGGAGATGCCAGAAAGCCTAGCCCAAGTAGAAATGAGAGAGACAACATACCACTGCAATACTCTAACTTTCTGATCAATTCCCAAATTCAACAGTTTCCACGCAGCTAAATGTCCTTACAGACCTCTTTCTGGGATTTTCATGAATAGGTGAGCAAAATCCGAAAGTAATTAAATGTGTTCTGATCTCTAGCATCAGACAAGCTGGCCAACCTTTCTTACAATTTATCTCAATCACCCATGACTTGTTTTAGTTAACTCTATAACTAGATAACTTGCCAAATTTTACCAAGTAATGTATATAGCCTGCTTAAGCCTTCTCCTGGGTTTTGCAGTCTAAGAATCATGTTGTCAGCTTATAGAGCAATCTTAAGCTCTAGGTTTTTCCAATACGGCCATCTTAGGTTAAATCCCCTTATTGCTATGGCCATAGGCCCCAAATACAGGGCAAAAAGGAAAGATGAATGCAGGAATCCCTGCCTTCTTCCCCCTGGTAAGTTGTATACAGCTGGTCAACTCATCCATCCGTTTCATCTTATCCTGTGAATCCTGGTATAACCTTTTTTACTAGCTCTAAAAACACCCAGGAAAGTTGATACATTTCATAACTTTAAATATATATGCCTAAACAACTCTGTCAAATGCCTTCTTGGCAAATGATGACGTGAGAGCTACTTCACATACCTTAATCTCTGCATTTTGTGTAATCATTATACTCTAAATGGTCCTTCTTCCTTCTATATACCCACACTGATCTTTATTTATTACACTGCTAATTACAGGAGCCAGTCCAGTTGCTAGGATTGCCATGAGCACTTTCTAATCATTATTGGTTGATACGAGCCTACCGCAGCAGTATCTTTCCCAGGTTTTGGTATTAACTATTATAATGTCTGTTCTCCATCCTGTAAGTAAGGCTTGGTTAAATAACTTTACCCATATCCTCACTAAATCCTGACCTACTTTCTTCCATAGCTCAATGGAGATTCCATTTCAGTCTGACAAACGTACATTTTTCTGCCTGGATAATGCGTTCACTACCGTCTGTTCTCATACTGGGGCCTTCAGTCTGCTTCTCTGGAGATCAGTTAATTGAAGCATAGTTCATTATCTCAAAAACTTCAGTATCTCTTGTTGTTTCTCTCCAGTTTGCTCTTCCCCTTTGTAAAGAGCTTTTTAATAAGAGAGGAAAACTTGCTGTATTCTGTGTCTTGTACACAGTCATGCTTGTCCTCTGTCCACATTTTGTTTATCATCCTTTCTGCCATCTGTTGTCTTAATCTACCTGTAAAAGGTCTGACTGACTTATTAATGTCCCCATTGCCCAAGTCCCTTACTGCTATTTGTTAGGACAAAATTCTATAATCCTTGTACCTTTGTATATTTTCTTTCTCTTTCCTGAGTTGGGTTTCTTCCTCTTCTGTTAGTTTTCTAAACATATCTTGTAGTAAGCCGGTTACTTCCATGTGCATGTCTTTGTTTCCTTGACATATCCTGCACTCTAGTCACTTCGAGTATCACTTTTGTTTTTATTTGTTCCTTGAGCAAATCAAACCCTTCAGGGGGTAACCTCTACCATGTGCTCTAATTTCCTGTTAAGAGCAGTCTGGACAGAGATACTAAACTTGTTCTCCTCTTGCTGGTATATTGGAAATATCTATTGGGTTTATCTTATGTTTTCAGGGTCCACTAACAAACTGAATTTCACAAATGTGCGGTCTTACTTCAACAAAGGTCCTACCTGTACCCCACTAATCATTCCCTTATGCTCTTTTAATATCTACACTTTGTTTATTCTAGACCACCTGCCCCATTTATGATTACAAAAAGTGCATCATTTGTTCATAGGTTGGTACTAGACTATCGGCCCTAGGACCTATACAAGCCTAGCCATAACAATTCCCTGGCTATTTCTTCCTACACTATTTACTTCCCTGGACCCCTGTCTAGCAGGGCAACTGACATGATCCCTGGGGTGAATTTCCTTTCTCCCATCCAATCATCAAGGTACCTTTTGAAGAGGGACAAAGAGGTGCTCTGCTTGACATGTATAGGCAGTCTATTCCAGAGCCTGGGGAGTCTCTGGGTCAGGAACCTATCCCTCCAGCATGTTTTGTTTATTGTGATGACAAGGTTTAGATCCTGATTGCTCTGTCTTCCCCTATAGTCCATATGTCTTGTAACCCCAGCATTTTTAATAGGCTCTTTGTCATTTTCTCTACTTTTCTATCCTTAAACCTCTCTGCTGTCATTTTGAGCTCATCTAGACTGAGTACCATAATCCAATCTCTGAACAAAACTGATATTATTTCTGTGAAGCCTATCACCTTCAGAATCCTGTTCCTCACTTCTGCGTAGCTTGCCTTTGGTGGGTTATAAAAAGTTATTATTGTTAATTGCAATCCCCAGTATTTTCCTGTCCAACCTGTGAAACACCCATCATTATCATCATCCTCACCTCTGGAAGCCTTTTAGCCATCAGGATCACTACCCCCCTTCTCTAAGCCCCTCTGTAGCTAGCTTGTGCTACTACTTTGTATCACTTCTTAGACAACGTCACTTGTTCCTCCCTAGACATATATGTTTTCTGTAATAACATAATATGTACATCTTTCCTTCTGATTGCATTCGTTATTCTATCCCTTTTAATAGACTTAGTTCATTTATGTTCTAGTTTAATATTCTTATAGAGACCATTTATAATCTTATTATGTTTGACATTTAACCTGTTTAACCTGCTACTTGTCACGCTCTTCCGCATCCTTATCTTTTCATTTCTATTAGAGCTTTCATTCATATTCAGTATTTGTGTCCAGTTTTCATTCCGTGTGCCTAGCATAATCTCATGCCTATCTGTAATGAACCACAAGTCAATATTCATAATATTCCAGTAACATAATGGTCCTGATAATCAATTAACCTCTCATACATTAAGGAGATAAACTGTCAGAACATCCTCCCCTGTCCTTTTGCCAAAAACAAAAAGCACAAAAACTATATACAAGCAAATATCTTCTAAGGTGTAAGCCTTAGCCTTAAATAAAGTGCAGACTATTTGTCTCTCATCATCCCCCCCATAGATAGTTGAATATCACTCTTGCTCTGAGCTACACCTATTCGTCCACTACCTTTAACCTTTCCTACTATACTGTATCACCATTTAAGTTTCCTAATCCAGGCTGATCTCCAAATCACTTCAAGTGTCCCTTACCTGTCCTTTCTTGGCTCATACTTAATCTTTTAGAGTCCTTAAGTATAGTAGACTGTAAAACAGAATATACTATTTCTTCGGTCTGCTGTTAATCTGTCTATGCACATGTTGTCCCCCTGACTCCTCAGTGAACACTCATATTTAACAAATTCTTCCTTGCTTTGTAGTGCTGTCTGATAGGGCTGCCCTTGTCTAAACATTATGGTCTATTGTTAGAAGCACAGAGCCAAGTCTTGATACATTCTGACCCCCTTCCTCAGCTATGAATGTTATCCACACCAGATTTTAATCAGCACCTGAATGCTGACCCCCTTACTGTTGGTACTGGTAAAGTTAATTATAGCAGAAACTCCCCTTGAATGAGCCATTCCATATAACTTTAGTTGTGTGGTGGTTACTTCATAGGTAGTCATAGGGCCATTTCCTCCCTTCATTTGTTTACTTCTCTTCTTATTGCATGACAGGGGATGGGGGCCTATTGAACAGCTTTCTGCCATATGTCACCTTAGTCAGTGGACAGGCTCCAGCAGTTTTTGCTTTTATTATATGTCATGAAGCCTTCTTTCTGTGCCCGTCCATACTATAGCTCCAAGATATCTATTGAGTGCCTGACAAAAGGTGGGAAAATTGTATGTTGTTTGTTATGCCTGAGGTTATGTGTGCTGTAAATTATATCAAAGTGAATTATTCTCAGCAGTAGCACCCTGCAATTTTTAATCTGTCTGTTGCAAGCATGGTAGGATATCTGGGTAAAGCCATACCATCCCTGTCAGACTAACCAATTCCTCTTCTTTGTCTCTTACTCGTATATCTCAGTGCAAATCAGGTTTTGATATTTCACCACACTGTTATTCCATCACAAATGCATGATCTCTTAGTAAAAGTGAAGAAACTTATAAAACAGGGTTAAATTAACCAAGATATTTAAGATACAGTTCAGCTGGTCCTCAGTACTTCTATTTCTATAGCATAAGAAAAAGCAATTCCTTTCTTTGCACTGGAATAATATCATTGTTTTTAACCGAAGCTGATTTACAGTTAGTTAAAATAAGAAATATATATTTCCCCACAACTAATTATTTTAAATATTTACAGTCTCCTGCCCAGTATCCTCACAATGGTCACCCTGTCCACAAAGTTAGTGAACCATTTATATAACAAACATAAGCTCAGATTTAGTATCATTAAACAAAATAAAGATTAAGCACCCTTTTGACCATGTCCCCAGTCCAATGTCTGCAAGAAATGAGTAGTCTTTAAGAAACCTATTATTGCAGCAGTGATTGTCTAAGAAGTGGTCCTATTGCCTCTTTCATGGTGAGAGCAGGTCACCTCTTTCTTTTAGAGCTTCATACTTTTTAAACAAAGGAAACATATCCTTTACATGTCCCCATGTGGCTTTTTGTACTTGAGATTCACTCAGCAATTTGCCAGATCTGTCAAATGTTGTGGTACCAGTCTCCCTCTGTTTTTCTCTTTTTCATATTTCTTCCAAGCCACCCTCATGGAATCAACAATCTTTATACTGTCTAGAAAAAGATTTTAAAAATAGCTGGAAATATAATCATGTATCTTCATCAGGTCATTCTACAATGCCTCTGAATCAGGATATATGCCGCTTTTTCTCTTTTGCGTTGGGAGTAAAAAGCCTTGGTCCACAAAGACACAAGATTTTCCACTATGCATTTTAAATCCTGGTTTCCATAATAGGGAAAGAAGTGTTTCTCTGAGCTCAAAGGTGGCCATGTGGATTAGTATAGGATGAGGAGCCACTGATGTCTGCTGAGCAGGAATCCAGGCAGTGTGATAAGCCCTTTCCAAATGCATCTCTTCTTCTGGAATTTTACTCCATAGTGCTAGTTGTTTCTTCAAGTACCCTTTGCAGTCTCTTCCTTCTACTCCCTCAGGTATGACACTCAGTCAATGTTTTTATTCTAGCTCTGTCTGTCAGCCAACACATCAGATCTAGCTTCTGAAGCCAGCAATCCAGCTTTGTGTTTTTGATTTTCTTGTAGCACTTGTAGGATCATATCAGAATGCTCACTGGCAACGTCAGTGACCTCATTGAATGTTTATAGGTTTATAGATTTATAAGTGATTACCAAGTTAACAATCGGTGGATAGGGGGGTGCTTTTGTAAGCCGAGCCATGCTTCCCAAATGTACCTGACAAGTTTTGATACCCTGGGGTTATTTTAAGGGATATATGTGGGCTTGGGAAAGGGAGGTTAAGCATTCACAGGCTGCCTGTGTCTAATCCCCTGGGATTCCGGATTCTGGCAAAGGCTCTTGCCACCCCCTTAGTGCCTTTTTTAGGCAAGGCTCAAATTCTAAACCTACCACCCTAGAACACAACAAAGAAAAAAAACTAAGGGTAATGCTGCTCAATGCCAGAAGTCTCAACCTCAAGATGCACGCACTCGAGGCCCTTCTCAGTATGGAGAACATCGATGTCTGTGCTGTGACAGAAACCTGGTTCAAGGCTCCTGAGAGCACCCCAGCACTATCAGGTTTTACCTGATATCATGCGTTCCGGCCCCAAAATCCGGACAATACCAAGAAAGGAGGGGGGTATCCATATTTATCAAGGACACCCACACCTCAAGATTGGTGGCAACGCACGATGCATCGGAAACCATCCAGGTGCAATTAACTATAGGCAAGACTGCTCTGCAATTTGTAGAATGTTACAGGCCACCCTCGCAAACTCAGGAACCTCACATGGCGTTCCTGAAAACACTGGAGGGGATAAATGTATTTCCGAACACCATCATACTAGGTGACTTCAACTACCCTAATATAGACTGGGAACACTACTCAAGCCCAAACACTCTAGCCCAAAAGTTCCTGGAATTCATAAACTCAAATGCCATGGAACAACTAGTCACCATCCCCACAAGAGGAGAAAACATACTTGATCTCATCATCACGAACATGGGAGCACAATGTTCAACACCGGAAGTATACCCTTCACTGGTGAGATCAGATCACAAACTAATCTCGCTGGAGGTCCTCATCCCGCCCCCACCCGAAATAAAAAAGACCACAGCAAAGAACTTCTCGAAAGCCGACTTCACACTTCTAAAGACTAGTGTGGTCTCCTTTAAGGCCCCCGAGCCAGCGGTAAACATTACTCAAACCGCTGAATCACTTACAAATGCCTTCTACCAGCACCTGCAGGGCTGCATGGATCAGGCAATCCCAAGCAAAACAAAGACTCTTTGTACCAAAGGCAAGCGTCCAGTCTGGTGGACCCCAGCCATAAACAAACTCTACAACAAAAGGAGAAAGCTACTACAAGATAGAGCAAAATCCTTAAAAGGTAAGACACCGCTGATCACTATAAGTAAAAAGCTAAGAGCTCTCATAAAATCATCCAAAGCTAATTTTGAGAGAAAAATAGCTAAGGACTCTAAAGACAACCATAAGGCATTCTTTAGCTATGTCAGAAACCTAGTAGGAAACTCCCAGATATGCTCAGAATTAGTTCAAAATGATGTGAAGATTACTTATCCTACAGACATTGCCAACATACTGGCTGACAGGTTCAGTGCAAACTACCCCCCCCTCCCCCCCAAAAGGAGAGATATCTATACCAAATGATTGTAGCCCCCCAAACATCTTTAACGCCCAGGTGAGAACTGCTCTCTCCAAGACAAAGAACACAGCATCCATGGGACCTGATGGTGTCCCCAGCTGTGTGCTCCACGAACTCAACGAGGAATTAAACCCACAGTTAGGACAGCTGTTTAATCTTAGTCTCACCTCCGGATACATACCCAGGGAGTGGCGCACAGCGACTGTGGTCCCACTTCACAAAGGCGGTGCCTCCACCGACCCTGGAAATTACCGTCCCATTAGCTTGACAAGCCTTATCTGCAAAGCCATGGAGAGGATCATAATGGATCTCATAAATAAAGACATAGGGAATTTGCAGACTTTGGATCCAACCCAGTTTGGCTTTGTCAAAGGCAGATCATGCCTTTTAAACTTGGTTGACTTTTTCAAAACAGTCACCAAGGCCATTGACAAGGGAAAGGCAGTCCATACAGCCTACTTAGACCTGGCGAAGGCTTTCGATACAATACCCCACTCGGGTATCATTGAAAAACTCATCAACTTAAATGTGAACCCATACATTACAAGATGGGTTGCAAACTGGCTGAGTGACAGAACCCACAGGGTCAGAGTTGCTGGCGCCATGTCAGACTCAAAGCCTGTCACAAGTGGTGTCCCACAGGGCTCAGTCCTGGGCCCACTCTTGTTTGGCATCTACTTTTCTGAAGTACAAGCAAACACAGGAGGGTTATGGCTGACAAAGTTTGCAGATGACTGCAAACTGGGCGCTGTAGTCGAAAACACATCTGACACAGATATCCTTCAGAAGGGTCTCACAGAAATGGATAACTGGTGCCAGAGCCATGGCCTAAAGCTAAATGCCAAGAAATGCATAGTCATACCCTTCGGGAAAACAAGGTTACCCCTAGCTACCATATAGGTGGCAATCCACTGATCACAGAAGAAGCTATCAGGGACCTGGGGACCCAGGTTGACAGTAGCCTTTCATTCGACACTCATATTGCTAAAGTAGTTAGGAAGACCTTCTACATTGCCCACCTTATCATGAAGGGATTCACATCTAGATCAAGGGAGGTCATAGTCTCCCTATACTCATCACTCATCAGACCAATGATTGAGTACAATGCCCCATTCAGAATGTATCTGACCCGACACTTGCAGCAGCTGGAGAGGCCACAAAAGTTCCTCACCAAAAGGATAAAGGGTCTCAAAAATCTGTCTTATGCTGCCCGACTGAAAGAACTCCAGCTATATTCAGTTGCTTACCGCTTGCTCAGAGGTGACCTGTGCCTGACATACAAGGCCATGTCAAACCCAGATTTGATGAACATGCTTCATCTCAAAAAATCTAGATCCCTCAGAGCCACAAGGGCGGGAGACTTAAACCTCAACACGGTTATTAATAGGACGTGCTGGAGGGATAGATTCATCACCCAAAGACTCCCTATGCTGTGGAACAAAATCCCGGTATATGTGAGGCAGAGCACCTCACGGGCCTTGTTCAAGAGGAATCTTGACCAATGGATGGGAGATCGCAGATACACCCCAGGGGTTACCTCAGTGTCACTGCTCGACAGAGGCACAGCAAAATAATGGGCATAGTTTCTCCAAACTAAAGGGGTGGCGTAAGCCACAAAACTATGGGCTAGGCTTGTAAATGCCCTCGGGCAGATAGCCTAGTACGAACCTATGAACCTATGAACCTATAGGTTCCAGACTACATATATATTTCTGAGTCCCCATCTAATGGTCCAAGTTACACTTGAATTGGGTTAAGGAAGAACTCTGCCTAACATGAATGGGAAGCCTGTTTCAGAGAAAAGTCTTGTCATTTTGCCTTGTCCTTGTCTCTTATGTACATTTCCAACTTTCCATTCATTCTTTTAATCTCCATAAATACTCTCTTGAGTAATTATTTCTCACTGCTCTGCCATATCCTAGGCAGTAGATGGGTTTCCTGTGTTTTGTGCATTCTCTCTTTTCTGATTTTTTCCCCTTTTACTCCATTTGAAAGACAGAAACCTCTTTGCAAAACTATCAATTCCATTTATTCATGAACATTTTCAATCTGTGCCTGGTTGCGGCTCCCAATTTACAATTCAAGCTCACAGATTGATGGGGAAACCCAACTTTTCAGATCCAATCCATACCAGAAGTCATAATACAGTTAATTTTGGTAAAACAAAACGTTTCCACATAATACCATATAGGCACCCCCACCCCAATCAGACACTGTCATAAGGGATCAAAGCACTCTTGTTGATAATTCCTTATCTTTTGACCATCAGGTTCACATACTGCTTCAGAAAACCTTCTATCTGGCTCATCTAATATTTAAAGGCATCTCATCTAGAGCCAGAGAAGTCTTAATCCCCCTTTATTTACCTCTCTTCAGACCAATTACTGACTATAATGACCCTTTGGCAAGTATTTGTCTAAATATATCACTCAGCTTGAGAAACCTCAGCGATTTCTAACTAAAAATATCAATGGCCTCAAGACCCTCAATTATCTGGTCAGACTAGCAACCCTGTCTCTGTACTTGGTCTCTTACAGACTCTTCTCTGGTGATTCTTGTTTGTCCTTCTAAGCCATGAAAAGATCTGAATCTCCTTGACTCCTTAGTCCTTTGCAGAACAAATAGTTCCTCAAATATTTATTGTAAAAAGATAAACAAGACACATTGACATGATGGAGCCATATCCCAGTATAATCCCCACTTTTGTAATACATATTTTATAGATGTAAAACAGAGTAGCACATTTGTCACCTTCAAGGTAAACCAAAATAATCGGTAGCATCAAATTATCCATTAGTCTGTCCTGTGTTTCCCTTCTTAAGGCCTGAGAGAACTTTTGAATATGATTTTTGGTTGAGTTTGTAATGGTCTGTAGACTGATTATCTAGTGCTTACCTATAAGCTTGTGTACATATGAAAGCTACAGGTGGGGTAACAGGAAAAGAGATGGGGAACCACAAACAAGTTAGGCTAATAGCAATGGCATCTGCAGGGCAATGACCAACACAGTTTGTTGGCAAGAAGGAGCTGTCAGTCAGACCTGTTACAGTTTTGCCTTGCCCAGGTAATACAGAGGAACAAAACCCTGACTATATCACAGATAACTCAAGTTTGATTAACGGCTTGAGTGCTGGAAGTGCTTGGACATGAAGGATATAAATGAGATGCCACTGCAGGCTTGCCTATTCTGGGGGAGAGAGGCGCTTCTTGCTTGCTACTTGGGTGACACCTAGAGTGAGCAACAACCAAACACATCCAGAAGTATTACATCTTTTTGTAACACAATCTGACTTACAAGAGTTAAAAAAACAAAGTAAAAAAGTAACTTCCTAGGCAGGTGAGTATTAGAAATTAATAATGCAGTAGTTGTAAGACACCACAAAATGCTACCTTCCTTATTTGCAATGAGACACAAAAGAATGTGTACTGAACAGATAGCACCATACTCCTAGAGGCATCATGAGGCATACGTCTAATGGGCAAGTGCCTTACAAGTTCTTGGGAATGTGGTATTAACTGCACAGTACCCACCTTCCTGTACCTACAAATGGGTGTCTGTATTGTATATACATCAGAGTTTAAATTAATTAGCTTACCTAACAGATAATTTATTTCACATTGCAAAAATGATGTAAGATATTCTAAATAGTCTTTCTAACAAGGTTACACATGTTCCTGAAATAGTGAAAACCATGCTTATGTCTGTAGTTTAAATAAGACTGCTGCTACAGCAGTATTTATGTCTAATGAAATGTGTTTTTTAAAGTTTTACATTAAAATGACAGAGATTATTAAAATTATGAAACACACATTTATGAAATCAAAAGTACAAATGTAAGTTTAAACAGTTGTAAATATTAAATATTTTTTTCAAAAATGTTCAGCATGCTTATTTTGTGGTACTTGCTTATAAACTATCAGAAAGAAAAAAGATTTTGCAGTTGTTGTGTGGATATTTTTTGCTGTTGATGTGTGAAATGGCTTTAGTGTTGAAGAGATGCAATGACAGTACAATAGTTCAAACATTTGGGTCTGACAGATGACGTACAGAAAATGTAGTTCTTAAGAATTTACAATTAGTGAAGTTATAAAGAAATGCTTGCCAGATTTCTGAAAGATTTGAAGTTCAGTAAAAAAGGCTGAAAACTGAGCTGCTAAGCTTTCTCTTATAGTCCTTGGTCTGAGTTCATCAGTTGTCAGTTGCGTATACTGTGAAGAAATTATTCTAGGCAGTGTTGTTGTATTGCCACTGAAAAAAAAAAAAACACCAATGGCTCAGTTAAATTTCCAAAGTGTAATAAAAAACAAAACACACACTTTCACACTATACCAGTGCTTTATCGAGCATTAAAAGGTTTCTTTAACATACAATACTCATTAAATAACAAATGGTCACAGTCACTTGCTATAAAACATCCAATAAAAATACAAATTAATCTAAAATGTTTGCATTTCAAAACAGACTTAAAAGACAGCTTCATTTGAATTGGGGATGTGTTCAGCTCTAAAAAAGGAAATCCACCTATATTCTTCCTTGTCAGTTTAAGAAACAATATCACCCCCTCTAATATTTTAAGAACAGTTAACAGTGGAAACTTAAAATCTATGGGCAACACCCTTATCCCTAGAATGCTTGTATAAAGCACTTGTGCCTACTCCTCTCGTAATATCCGATAAATGTTTGTCATATTCTTTCTTTTAATTTTCTATTAGTTTTACCAATACAGAATGCTGGACATTGCTTACATAGCATATTATATACTAAGTGTTCACTATCACAGTCCTCATATTGACTTATACTAAATTCTTTAAAACAGGATGATTAAACTTTCCACTTCTATAAGTGAATTCACCAAAACCATGTTTATAATATGGCCTGGTCCTCTTTTTATGGCTAAACCTAGCATCAGTGCAATTCTGCTGCTCCTTATAGCAGATAATCTGTTTTAATATACTGTTATTTCTGAAATTGAAGCAGGATACCTGTAAAAACTGGTCTCCTAGCTTTTGTAAAGAAGATAACATATACCAATTCTTCCTAATGATATTTTGTATATGCAAAGCTCTTGTATTACAAGTTAACACATATAAAGCATATATTCATGTTATCCATTACCATTTGTTCAACAGCATTCCTAGTGCCAGAAATAAAATTGGACCCTATCCAGCACTTGCCATTGAAAAGTGAAACTTGTATCTTGTGGGTCTAAAAACAGTTAAACTATTTATAAAATTAAATATAAAATCATGGCTTTGGCAAGAAAGAAACATTTCTGTAGTAATCTTACAGAAAACTCATTTTTAATTATGTAAAGTTATATTTCTCCCAAAATGAAGAACAGAGTTTTTAGGGTCATAAAAATGCATCAAAAGCAATTGCATCTTTATCAAGGTAAGTTTGCTTTTTGGAACATTATTATCAACTACTCGTGAATGACTATACATTATAGGTTCATAGGTTGGTACTAGGATATCGGCCCTAGGGCCTATACAAGCCTAGCCATAACAATTCCCTAGCTATTTTCTTCCCACAATATTTACTTCCCTGGATCCCTGTCTAGCAGGGCAACTGACGTGATCCTCGGGGTGAATTTCCTATCTCCCATCCAATCGTCAAGGTTCCTTTTGAAAAGGGCCAAAGAAGCGCTCTCCTTGATGTGTATTGGCAGTCTATTCCAGAGTCTGGGGAGTCTCTGGGTCAGGAACCTATCCCTCCAGCATGTTTTGTTCATTGTGATGACAAGGTAAGATCCCTGGAGCATGTGGCTCTGAGGGATTGGGATTTCTTTAAGCGTAACATGTCCAACAGCTCTGAGTTTGACATGGCCTTGTATGTTAAGCAGAGATCGCCTCTGAGTAGATGATATGTGACAGAGTATAGCTGGAGCTGTTTTAGATGGTCAGCATACGGCATCTGCTTTAGGCCCGTGATTCTTTTAGTGAGGTATTTCTGCGGCCTTTCCAGTTGTTGCAGATATCTTGAGAAGTACATATCAAATGGGGCGTTGTATTCTATAATGGGTCTAATGAGTGATGAATACAGTGAGACAATGACCTCCTTTTTTCTGGATGCATAGCCCTCAGTGATGAGGTCTGCCACATAGAAGGATTTCCTGACTGTTGTGGCGATGTGGTTATCGAAGATGAGACCACTATCCACCTGTGTCCCTAAGTCTCTTATCACACTTTCAGTGTTTAGTGTACTGCCACCTATGTGGCAATTCATGGGTACATGTTTTTTCCCAAAGGGGATAACTATACATTTCTTGGCATTGAACTTGAGCCCATGGCTCTGGCACCAAGCATCTGTTTCTGTAAAGCCCTTTTGTAGAGTACCCACATCATTAGGGGATTCAATAATGGCTCCCAGTTTGCAGTCATCTGTGAACTTTGTTAGCCAGAGTCCCTTAATGTTGGCCTGTACTTCAGAGAAGTAGATGCCAAACAAGAACGGTCTCAGAACTGAACCCTGAGGTACTCCACTTGTCACTTCTCTGGAGCTGGATTTGGAGTTGGCTACTTTTACAGTGTTGGTTCTGTCAGTAACCAGTTGGCAACCCATCGAGTGATGTAGGGATTAATGTCCAGCTTAGTAAATTTATCTATGATTCCAGAGTGGGGGATGGTGTCGAAGGCCTTGGCAAGGTCCAGATAGGCTGTGTGGTCTGCCTTACCCTCGTCCACAGCTCTGAAGACTGATTCAAAGAAGTCAATCAGGTTCAGGAGACAAGATTGGCCCTTCACAAACCCAAACTGGGTGGGGTCCAGTGTTTGAAGGTTGCCAATGTCTTTGTTTATAAGTTCCATGATAATACGTTCCATGCCCTTGCAGATCAGGCTCGTCAGACTGATGGGGCAGTAGTTCCCAGGATCCAAGGTGGATCCCCCCTTGTGGAGTGGGATAACTGTAGCTGTGCACCACTCAGTGGGCACGAAGCCTGAGGTGAGGCTAAGATTAAACATGACACTTAGGTGAGGTGCCAATTAATTTTGTAGTTCATGTAGTACACTGCCCGGGATGTTGTCTGGTCCCATGGATGCTGGGGCCTATATTAGAACACCGAACATTAAAAATGTCGAGTGTTCTAATATCGAACCCTAGGAATTGAAAATTGAAAACATCAAACATTCAGAACAACAAATTTTTTCCTAGGGAAAAAAATTGCTGTTCCTAAACACATACACACAACACAAGCACACCAAACAAACAGCAATCCACACACATACACCTAAACTCTTACACCTAACCCTACACTAAACTATACATACACCACTAACTATCCACTTACCTTAACCCAAACCCTAACCCTAAGGTCCGTCACTATCGCACAGTCACTTTACCTGCGCCCTAACCCTAACTCACCTACCCCACCCTAACCCTCACATCCACACAATCGCACACTTACCTGAACCCGACCCATAACTTTCCACCACAGCGCTGAAAATACCGAAGCAACAGAAATGGACAACCAAATTCTTTCACTAGGAAAAAATTTGGTTTTCTGTTTCTTCGATATTTTCAGTGTTCACTGAAAATGGGTTGATATTAGAACACTCGAAATTTTGAACGTTCGGTGTTCTAACATAGACCCTGGATGCTGTATTCTTAGCTTTGGAGAGTGCTGTTTTTACCTGTGTGGCCGTTATTACTGGAATTTGGCAATCTTTCGGTACTGAGATGGGCCCTTTAGGGGGTGAGAGGCGGGTGAAGTTGGCACTGAATCGATTTGCCAGGATATTGGCAATATCCTTGTGCTCAGTATATTTAATGCCATTCTGTTGTAGCTCAGAGCAGATCTGAGCATTGTCATTTAGATTCTTGACATAACTATAAAATGCCTTGTGATTGTCTTTGGAATCTTTGCTATAGAAAACTTAAACTTAAACTTCTAAGCATCCACTTGGGGTTAAAGTGTATATGCTTTTATAAACAACTGAAATGTATCAAAATAGCTCTGGGTCTGTTTCCCTCGGGTGATTTTGTTTCCTTACATTTTATTTAGTTTCATTATAAAAAATTACTGCAACTTTGTATTTATTTAGTACATGAAACAATTAAAATATAAAATAATAATAAAACAAACAGTACCACAAACTATTACTTAATCAACAAAGCCATTTTCAGGGGAGGCCTGGGGAGAAAAGCTTCAAATTATTACAAAACATTTTAAGAACAATAATTTTACAATCTTCAAAAATAAAACAAAAAGAATATCTGCAGTTTAAATAATTATAACAAATTAGACATAATATAAAACATTAGTTAAGAACTGTTACAAGGTATTTGACAATCATTTAATCATCTTCTTTCGGCTTTTAGGGGTCACCCCAGTGGATCACCTGTCCACTCATGATTGGTAGTAGAGTTTTACAGTGTTGAGTTGCCAGCCCAGTGCCCAGCCTTCCACAGAACACACACACACACACACACACACACACACACACACACACACACACACACACACACACACACACTCACTCACTCACTCACTCACTCACTCACTCACACGTAGGGCCAATTTAGAGTGTCCAATCCACCTACAGCATGTCTTTGGGATGTGGGAGGAAACTGGAGCACCCGGTGGAAACCCACATGACCACAGGGAGGGCATGCAGACTCCATACAGAAGGCACCCAAGCAGAGGATCGAACCAGAGAACCTCTTGCTGTGAGGCAACAATGCTTACCACTGCACCACCATGGCTGCCCCATTTGACAATCATTTAATATTTACAGAAATTTTAGACAGGTTGTGGAGAAATTAAAGGTAAATTAGTCTAATAGAAATATGAATTCTAATATGAAGTGAGGGGAAAAACAGGCTTATGGTATATTTAGAGAGAAAGCCATGGAATAGAATTAGATAGCAGTTAGGAAGTAAGTGAAGAAGGGAGAGTAGGGAAGTATAAGGAATGAAAATGTACTTGTTCACATTTAGGGATATAATTTATCATGGTTGTGAGCAAGAACAGAGACAGATTTTAGCTAGGAATTCTTTCAGAGTGGTATTTAAAAGATGTGATGGATACAGGTAAGGAGTGCCAGGCCTTAGCAACCTTATATGAGTACAGACAATGCCCAACAGATTTGTTAGGTTTGTAGACAGGCAGGAGTTTTTGGTCAAAGGATCAAAATGACCGACTGGGAACATGGTAGTTTAGAATGTTTTTTAGTGCTGGCCAGGCAGATGGATGCTGGATAATTTTATAGGTGGTAAAAAGTTGTGTATATGTTAGTTGATGTGGTAGTTCTAACCAATTTAGGCTTTTCAGTGCTATACATTGGTGGGTTCTGAAAGGGGCATGTGCTGCAAATTTAGCAACTTTGTTATAACATTGTTCAAGTTTTAATTTTTGTGAAGCCTGGAGGTTAGTAAGGATGAGTGCACCCTAAAGAAGAGTGAGGAGGAGATAAGTAGTGGTAACTGTAGTTTTAGTTGCATTGGTGAAAAAGTTTTTGGCTCTATAAAGCATCCCTCATTTTTGATGAGTTTTTCTTATGCAAGTTTGTATATGCAGGTCAAATGTAAGCTTACCATCCACTATCACCCCTAATAGTTTGTTATGAGCAGTGACTTCAATGGTTGTATTACCAAGAGAGAGGGCTTTAAGTTTTGTTTTTCATGAGAGAGGATTTGGGGGAAAAAGTAGTAGTTTGCTCTTTTTTGGGTTGAGCATGAGTTGTGAGCTACTAACCATGTTTCAGTGGCTGTTAAAGCTTCCTGAGTAAGTTTTTGGAGGTGTACCATGTTGTTAGATGTGCAAATGAGAGTGGAACCATTTGCATATTGTATTAGGGTGGCTTGTTGTGTGGAAGTATAGAGTGTGTTGGTGAAAATGTTAAAGAGGAGGGGACCAAAGATAGAGCCTTGTGGTATACTGGTAGTGACTGGTAGGTAAACAGAGAGCATGGAGTGCCATTTTATTGACTGATACCTATTAGACAGGTAGCTTTTGAACCACAGAAGTGAGGACATTTGAAGTAGAAATTTGCTGTGAAAAACTGTGTCAAAGGCTTTAGACAAGTCGAGAAATAAGGAAGAGACTAGTTTGCCATTATCTCTAGCTTTATTAACAGTGTCTGTATAGGTTAGAAGGGCAGTGGCAGTACTATGGGAGGGATGGAAGCCATGTTGTGTAGGGGATAGGAGTTGTTCCTGCAGGAGATAGTCTAGCAATTGTTTTTGAATAAATTTGCAAGTATTTTGGTGAGGGGAGATAAGATTTCTATAGGTCTAAAGTTATTAATGTCCGTTGAATTTCCTCCTTTGTGGAGAGGGATATTGTGTGACTTTTTCCAAAGAGAGGGAATGTGGGATTCCTGGATTGACATATTTATAAGGCTTGAGACAGGACAGGCAATGCTATTGGCTGTTATTTTTAGGTACTCACTTGGAAGGTCATCAGCTGAAGAAGAGCAAAGTTTAAATTTGTTTAAGAGTAGTTTTATATAGGATACGGGAACAGGTTTGACGCTGAAAGTGGATGTGGTGATATGTGGCTGTTGGGCAGGGTTGGGCTTGGATGTTGAGGAATTCTTGGCTTGGTTAGAGATGATATACTACCTATAAACTAGGAGTTGAAGTTTATTTTGCAGTTTCTAGTGTTGAGTTATCAGGAGAGGTATTTGGGCTGAATTTTTGGCTAGGATGTAAGATTTCTTTAATGAAAGTCCACAATGTTTTAGGGTTGTGTTCAGTATTATTCTGAAAGGTATTGTAGTTTTTTGTCTTCATTTATTTGCTTTTTAGTTCTGAAGTTATCAAGATACTGAGGTGTTTTATATTTCTGCCTTTCTTTCTGTGCTTTTTCTCTATCCTGCATTAACATTCTACTCATTTTGAATAGCCAAATTGCATTATGTGTTTTCAGTCTTTTCCTTCTGGTACAAGACTATTTAGGATATTTAGAAAATTGTATTGAATTCAATTACAGTCACATCTAAGGGATGATTTTTAGGAAGGCCCAGTTAATAGAGCATAGTGTAGTAATGAACATTTCTGGGTTAAACTTGGAAAGGTTATATGTTGTGTTATAAATATACTGTTTAACTGGATGTGTGAGATGTCTAGTCATATAGATTGGCAAATGACCCTCAGATCAATTAATTACTGAGAGCAATCAGTTTATAGCCAGAACAAAGCTATTAACAGAGATGTAAGTAGAACAGATTGTCTGCCATTTCCTGAGACTAAATAACTGGCATATGCGGTGTAATCTATTGGTCAAGCAAAAGGAGACAGTGGCCAACTTTGTAAGGGGTCCTTAGAGTGCATGGACTATTTCACAGAGACTTTTGAGCAGACATGTATTGAACTGCTTAAAGTTAATACGCAGCAGTGTTCTTCATGATAAGTATGCTTACATTAAACAATGACAAAATTTGCAGTAAACTTGTAGGTGTAGGGCCTTATGGCAGAGCCCCTGCAGTATGGAGGACAGATGTAGTGACCACATGCACTGAAATGAAAGAAAGAAACTCTACTAAACTGTAAAATTATACTGAGGCAATAAAGTTAGTACTTATTATACAAAAAAAGAGATGGGAGGAGGTACCACAGTAAATCAGAGTAAGAGAACACTGGGGAAATATAAGAGTAGAGTGATGGTAAGAAAGTGTATGATTGTGAGCTCAAAGTAGTTTTAGTAGGAAGTATACTAATAGAGAAGCACAGTAATGCAGTGTAAATATAAAGCTGTATCAAACAAATTATTAGCACATGGCACTACAGTGATAAGCACAACATAAAGCCATCACTTAGAGAACACTCATGGGATTAACCAGTACATCAAAACAGTGAAATAGCAGCGGTAGCGTTGTTGCCTCACAGCAAGAGGTTCTCCTGTTCGATTCTCGGCTGGAGTGCTGGGAGTGCCTTCTGTGTGGAGTCTGCATGTCCTACCCGCAGTTGGGTGGGCATTCAAAAAACATGCGTAAATGGGCGTGCCTTCATTGAAGGTTGAACGTCGAGCTGGCACCTCGGCGTTCGTGAAAATCTACTGCCAATCATTAGTGGACCGGAGTTCCGCTGTGGCGACCCCTAACCGGGAAAAGCTGAAAGACAACAACATATATATATATATATATATATATATATATATATATATATATATATACCAGAACACCAGGAACTCACATTACATACATATGTGTTAAAGGGAAACATGCTCAGCATACATAAAACTTATCCAAGCTGAATGAAAGTGTTACAAATATAACACACTACCAAAGTATTTTCACTGTTTTACACGGTCTTAGAACAAATAGAAATGTAATAACATATGACACATACTTGCTCTATGAAGGAAGACAGTGACCGAGTGTAAGAGGGGATAACACTGAGGGGATATTTAGCAATATATTCTTCTAAAGTGACAATCCCACCCTCAGGTCAATTAATAACTAAGAGCAATCCATTTCTAGCCAAAACAATGCAATTACCAAAAGAGATGCAGTAAAACAGGTTGTCTGTCATTTCCCAGGACTAAATAATGTCATATACAGTATAGTCTACTGATCTAGCAAAAGGAGACAGTAGCCAACTTAGTAAGAGGTGTTTAGAGTGCATGGACTATTTCACAGAGACTTCTGATCACAGAGCAGGCATGTATTTAACTGATTAAAGTTAATATGCAACTAGGTTCTTCATGATAAATATGCTTACATTAAGCAATGACAAAATACTCAGTAAACTTATAGATGTAGGTTCTTGTGGCAGAGTTCCTGCAGTATCAAGGCAGATGTAGTGACCACAGGCTATTAAACAAAGACAAAATTCCCAGTAAACCTGTAGGTGGAGCTGTAGATAATTGCTGTATAAACATATCTGAATCTTGTAGAAAATAGCACAATTGGAAACATATGGAGATGGTGCATTATTAACAAATTGATACACTGTTCTAAACAGCCACTACAACCAACTACTGTTTGTGAATCTGTGTAGAACTAACATTTTTTTAAGTCTTAGGGAGACAATTAAATGCTAGAACCTTGTACCACTGTGCAAATTAGTATAAGTAAAAAATCTATACATTTCTGTCACTTGTTCCTATTTGTAAAATGACACAAGGCTCCTAATGTCAGTCGATCTAAAACTATAAATAAAAGCAAGTGTACATTGCATTTATATTAACAGTTGTTAAGTAATGTAAAGCAATAAAGTAGCTCTGAAAATCAATCTGTACAATGGTCAAAATATCATGTAAATGGTCTAAATACATATTCAGAAATTGTTTAACTTTCTATTTTTAACAACATTGTTACACTTGTCTGAATGTTTAACTAAATTGGGATTATTTACTAAATGTCTAAGAATTCCATTCAGTTTTAATCAAAAGTGAAAATCCAGTTATTTCTAACAAACTCTTTAAAATTACATCAAATTCAATACATACATAATCAAGAATGCTTAACTATTTTATTCTTAAATGAAAGAGTAAAAGTATTTGGAAAAACTGGTAAAAACTAATCTAGATTAATATAATTATGAGTGACATCACCAGTGATATCTCTTTTACAAGTCACAAAAGAGAATAAAAAAAATATATATATATATATATATATATATATATATATATATATATATATATATATATATATATATACACTCACCACTGTCGGACAGTGCAGTGATGTAGCATTTAATGTTGTCGCCTCACAGCAAGAGGTCCTTCGGTTCGATTCTTGGCTGGGGTGCCTTCTGTGCAGAGTCTGCATGTCCTCCCTGAATTCATGTGGGTTTCCTCTGGGTGCTCCGGTTTCCTCCCACGTTACAAAGACATTAACTGGGACAGTTTCTCCCTGGGTCTCCCCTGAAAATTGGCTTGTTTCAAGTTGGATTTCCCAATAAACAAACATTAAATAAATAAATGTATAATATTACACTCATCCCAAAATAGAGAATCAGTGTGAGAATACCCATGAAATAATCATTCTACTGTAATTTTTATTAACACATGTAATCTGGGCACTTTGTACATATTTCAGTCCAAGTCTCAAAACAGCTATAATGTATTAATTTAAAGAGGAAACAAAAGTATTAAAAACAGAATTTTTGAAAGTCTGATTCAGTGAATAATTCCAGATTTTCATTATCAAAATAACCAAAATATTAGAGGGACAACTTTCTTTTTTCATGCTCAGTAGAGAACAGTACCTGTTTAGCATTCCTTATTTATCTAATCCTGACTCTATTGCCTTCCTACATCTCACTACTTTGGACTTGATTACAGTCTTTCTTTCACACAGAGTCTTCATGTTGTAATGTCTCCTTATTACTGTACCTGACTTTAGTACATATTTTCTTTCTCAAATAATATTCCATTTTGTCGTGTCTAATATTAGCTACTGTACTCACTCCTTCACATCTTACCCTATTCCCATATATGAAAACATCTGATGTTTATTTGACACTGGAATGGTAAATATTTAAGATGAAATATACTTTTTCACATTGTTCAATGTTTGTATATGCATCTCTGTGTAAGCATATACCAAACTATTGTCATGTACTAAATACATATGCTAAAACTACAGTCATGTACTTAATGTTTGTCTTGCATTTCTTCCATTCAGAGGCAAAGACAGGACGAGGTATTGTATTTGCAGTCAGAAGCACTCCATGTGTGGCATAAACTGTAGCTGTGTGCTACAGTTTAAAAGGAGGGAGAAGAGCCTTTTTTATTTTGCTCCTCAAAGCTGATGGGGCACCAGCTTGGGGGATGACCCAGGCCATAAGTATAGATAGCTACACCACTGCTTGAATTTCTCTTTGTGCAATGCCATTAAGACATGGGTCATGCCTAAAAAGAGTCCTCAGACCAGTGTACTTATCCAGTTAACAAATGTACAAGTAAAAATGCATACATGTATCTTATTTTCCCTAAACACTGTTATACACTGCTTTCTGCACCAATGGTAACTTTTTTATAACTTAATTTATGCCATAAATGTTTTTATTCAATTGTGACTAGACTGCAGACAAAGAAGACCATCTTTTGAACTACTACTAATGAAAAACAGTAGCTTCTGTTCCAAAATTAACTAAAAACTTAGCCAGAGCTGTTATTTCATTTAACAATCCCTCTCCCTTTCTCTTTGCCTATACTCTGTTATCAATCCCTAGTAGGGAAGGCAGTCTTTAGCACGCAGTCCAAATTTTCACTATGCCTCATCCCACTCCATTACCTTTCCCTCCATAGTTATTACTTGCAAATAGCTTGATTCCTTTGCTAATTTTCTCAAATAAATTCTAGCCCCTTCTTGCCTATTTTCTGTATCTCTGCTTGCTGTTATCCATATTGGAAAAATCTCCTTTCTCGATTGTTGAGTTGGCTTCATTCTTAGAATACTTTCTGATGCTTTACAAATGTAATATAATATTCTGTATAGTTACTGTTATTCTCCTGAAGAGCCTGTATCCAAAATCCACTTTCTCCTTATTTCTGGAACTCCCTCTTATTTCATCATCATGACTTTCCATTTTGACTTGTAACTTTTTGCTTGTGCTATGTGTATGAAGCTTAACTGGGCAGTATTCATTCATATCAGCTAATTCTAAACTCCCTGTTCATAGGTTCATAGGTTCATAGGTTTATACTAGGCTATCTGCCCTAGGGCATTTATAAGCCTAGCCAGAGTGTGTTTGGCTTTCGCCACCCATTTAAATGAATTTTACTGTGCCCTTTTTCGAGGTTTAGTTTACTGTGCCTCTGTCTAACAGTGACACAGAAGTTATTCCCGGGGTAAACCTACGATCTCCTATCCACTCATCAAGATTCCTCTTGAAGAGAGTCAATGAGGGACTCTGCCTAACCTGGACTGGGATTTTATTCCAGAGTGAAGGGAGCCTCTGGGTTATGAATCTGTCCCTCCAGCATGTCCTATTTATTTCTGTGCTGAGGTTTAAGTCCCTCGAGCGTGTGGCTCAATGGGATTTGGATTTTCTGAGGTGCAGCATGGCCATTAATTCTGGGTTGGACATGGCTTTATACGTCAGGCACAGATCGCCTCTGAGCAGGCGGTATGCCACTGAGTAGAGCTGGAGTTTCTTTAACCGGGCAGCATATGGCATCTGTTTGAGCCCTTTGATCCTCTTGGTGAGGTACTTTTGGGGTCTTTCCAGTTGCTGCAGGTGTCTGGTAAGGTACATCCCAAAAGGGGCATTGTACTCAATTATGGGTCTGATGAGGGATGAGTAAAGAAGCACGATGACCTACCCTGATCTAGATGTGAATCCCTTCATGATTAGGTGGGCTATATAAAATGTTTTTCTAACCACTTTGGCCACGTGGTTGTCAAATGAGAGATTGCTATCAACTTGGGTCCCCAGGTCCCTAATTACTTCTTCTGTACTTAATGGATTACCACCTATGTGGTAATTTGTGGGCACTTTGTTTTTGCCAAAGGGGATGACTATACACTTTTTGGCGTTTAGCTTAAGGCCATGGCTCTGGCACCAGTTGTCTGTTTCTATGAGGCCCTTTTGGAGGATGCTTGTGTCGGCTGGAGAGTCGATTATGGCGCCCAGTTTGCAGTCATCTGCAAACTTGGTCAGCCACAGTCGTTCCGTGCTGGCCTGTACCTCCGAGAAATATATACCGAACAAGAGAGGTCCCAGGACTGAGCCTTGTGGGATGCCACTTGTAACTGGTTTGGAGTCTGACATGGCTCCAGCAATTCTAACCATGTGGGTTCTGTCCTTGAGCCAGTTTGCAAACCATCTAGTGACATAGGGGTTTACATTTAAGCTGGTGAGCTTATCTATAATGCCAGAGTGGGGTATTGTATCGAAGGTTTTTGCGAGGTCCAGGTAGGCTGTGTGGACCACCTTCCCCTCGTCAATGGCCTTGGTGACTGTTTCAAAGAAATTGACCAGGTTTAAGAGGCAGGATCTGCCCTTAACAAAGCCGAACTGGGTAGGATCCAGTGTCTGTAGGTCCCCAATATCTTTATTTATGAGGTCCATGATGATCCTTCACATAGCTTTGCAGACCAAGCTAGTCAGGCTTATGGGGTGATAGTTTCCAGGATCCGTTGAGGCACCACCTTTGTGGAGAGGGACCACTGTTGCCGTATGCCACTCTTTGGGTACATATCCTGTAGTAAGGCTGAGACTGAACAGTAGTTTTATGTTTGGGTTTAGCTCTTCTTGGAGTTCATGTAGGATGCAGCCCGGGACACCATCTGGTCCCATTGATGCTGTGTTTTTTGCTTTGGAGAGGGCAGCTCTTACCTGAGCATCTGAGATGTCAGGGGGGGCAGCACTCTGCTGGGATAGATATTTGCCCTTTTGGTGAGAAGGAGGGGGGTTGCGCTGAACCTGTCAGCTAGGATGTTGGCAATGTCTGTGGGTTCGGTGTATTTTTTGTCATTTTGGACTAATTCTGAGCATATCTGGGAATTCCCACCCATGTTCCTAATATAACTAAAGAAAGCCTTCTGATTATCCTTAGTGTCCTGTGCAATTTTTCTCTCGAAGCTGGCCTTAGACAATTTTATGAGTGCCCGTAGTTTTTTGCTAATACTGATCAGAAATGCCTTTCCTTTTTGGGATTTTGCTCTATCATGTAGTAGCTTCCTCCTTCTATTGTATAGTTTGTTTATGGCTGGGGTCCACCAGACAGGACGTCTGCCTTTGGAGGATTGGGTCTTGGTTTTATTTGGGATTGCATGATCCATGCATTCCTGAAGGTGTTCATAGAATGCATTTATAAAGGATTCTGCAGTCTGGGCTGTATTTTCCACAGGCCCGGGGGCTTTTAAGGATTCCACCGCGGTTTTGAGGAGTGTGAAATTTGCTTTAGATTAGCTTTTTATATGTGTGTGTGTGTGTGTGTGTGTGTGTATGTATATATATATATATATATATATATATATATATATATATATGTGTGTGTATATATATTTTTATATATATATATATATATATATATATATAGGATCACTACATAATCTTGAAAGTTTGAAATACTGAATTTCAAACTTTCTAGACTATATAGCCAAAACCCTTAATTACTAAAAGACCAGAAGCGTGAATTTCAAAATCCCGATCATCGGGAGTTTGACATTCGCACTTCTGGTGTTGCGGTATGGTGGAAGGTCAGGTAAGTATCCATGGTTAAATGTGTTGGTCGGGGGTTTAGTGTGTAAGTGTGTGTTGTGACTGTGATGTGTGTGTTTGCGCAAGGGGAATGTAGGTGTGTAGGTGGTGTTTTGTTTGTTTGTGTATATAGTGTGACCTTGGAGTTAGAATATTTAAGTAGGGGGTTGCGAGGGGTGCAGGGGGTCTTGCCCCCCCTGCTTGTCTGTAGTTTAGGTTTGTGTGTTTGTGTTCTGGGGGAAGGTGTGTGTATGTGTATGTGTGTGGTGTATGCTGAGTGTAGTTTTCAGTAGTTTGAATTTTGCGGTTTTGATGTTTCGGTATTTTAATGTTTCGGGTATTTGGTCTTGGGATT
>NC_056743.1:1237136924-1237151924 GCF_019279795.1 Protopterus annectens
TAGATCAATAAGCAGGAATAAAGGAAATCTGTACTTCAGAATTAATCTTATATATCATGAATGAACTGTAAGACAAGTTAGAAGAGAAACTGATAGCTATAAATGGGGTAGTATCAAATGCTAGCACACTAGACAGAGCTATGCTGTTTACTTAAAAATATGTCAAACAACATCTTAGTTTTATAAGGATTCAAAAATGTTGCTACTCTGAGATAGGAAGAGCTGACAGTCTTTGCAAATATACTTTTCTGAAGTATCTCTGTACAGTGCCAGTGCAACCTCTACTCCAGATTTTATAGTAAGACACCATCCAAACTGAATAAGCCTCATTTATCCAGAATGCTCTAGAACTGCATTATTTTTGCATGGAATTAGTAATAACTTTGTTTTAGACAGCATTTGTGATATCTGGAAGACAAACCAGCAAACCACTTAAATACAGCAATAAATGGTGATATTCATGTCAGGGCTCATCTACATCCCACACTGCTGCAGTAATTACTCACAGTTAAGCAATACTTTGGTATATTTTATATTTTGTTGAGGCATAATTAACAATCGCATCTTGGTTTTGGCTGCAATGGCTTTGCTGTCAGAGCAATGACTTCCTGTGGATAACAGACTCATGCTTCCATATGCTCCTTTTCTTTTAGAGAAATGAGGTCCAGTTGTTTGATCAGAAGAAGACACTTTTACGTATAATTTGTTATGTGTCAGGACCTTACTATCAACCTTCAACTACAGACAAGAATCTTTACAAATGGTACTTGGATGGGGCACTAATATGATAACCTGCACTGATGGATGTCAGCATATCTTGAACAGTGGAACAGTGATAGATTATTGATAACCAGAATTCCGAGGTGATTTTGCATAATAAAATGGTTGTAATATAGCAGCAACATAACTTTTAAACCCTTAACATTTCTTCATATGGCAAGAACTCTATTCACTTTTATGGATGGCCACTAATGACATATAAACAACTATTTGAGGTTGTGCTCTTTCAAATAGCTGTTTGTGTATAAATATATATAAAACATATCGACAAGAGAATATGTAATTGGAGACATCAAGAAAAGTGTTGTGAGGAGCAAAAAAAAAAAATAAATCTGAAGAGGAAAGCTCTAAGGTATCCCCATTTTGCAAATGTTCTGGATTTTTAAAAATATTATATCAAGGAATTACCGTATCATAACTACAGTTACACACTTAGCACAGAATCCACATAATTATTATAAAGCTGTTTCTCACAAGGATCAAAAGCATATAGCATTGGTTAATGCACCACTATAAAAAAGTTACTAGAATTGATTTTATGATTATTCAAGGAAATGTCAAGGTGTTAAGAATGTAGGACAAGTTTTTCACTTGACAGTCAGTATTCCGTGTCTCCACACTGTGCATTCTGAATATTGTGAAGCTGGGGAGGTTAGGAAATACGTATACATATAAACACAGTGGTAACTAAATGTTGTTTTCAACAGCGCCTAGCAGTGATCTGTAAAGACACAGACATCTTGCAGCATAATTCCCTATTGTGATCTGTGTAGAAACTGATCTCTCAAAATGGAAGTTTCCCTTAAAATACCCTTACTGTCTAGACAGATTTTTTAAAGCTACTAGAGCATCTAGTTTGCACATAACTGAGCATTGCTCATCAAGTTCCTTGTGCTATTGACTTATTCAATATTTAAATTTCCCCCACTCTTCCCTAGTAGATCAGCAGCCATGGATATGCACTTCCTGACTCTCTCTTTGGCCAGTCTGGTTGAGATGGGTATTCTGAGGGATTGTAGCAATTGCCTAATGTACTCTGACAACCCAATTATTCTTAATAAAACAGATAAAATATGCCAGAGGTGTATATACCCTTTAACACTGGAGGCAAAACTCTCTCATACAACCAAAACTAATCCCACAGAGGTTGTCAGTTAGACTTGCACCACACCTACTGCACAGGGTAAAGAATGTACACATAAAACTACTTAGGCTCGGGCACTTACAGGTAGCCTTTCTAAAGCAGTAAGGCCTCCGGCACAGCAAAAATCAAAAAAAAGGTCCTCAGCTACCACAAAAACACACTGTTAAAACATCACCCACAGCTACTCATTCACTGCATCCAATGCCTCTATTGCTAAGATTGTAAGGCAAACCAGTGCACAGCCATATTTCCTGGTCACTGGTGATACTATAATGAGGCACACAGATGTCTCCATCACCAGACTGAGAAAGGAGAGAGTCACAGTTAGCTGCCTTTCTGGGGCTAGGATCTGTCAAATCACACAGGCACTCAGTTCATTGAACCACAGGTACCAATATGACTCTGTCATAGTCCATGTCGGTATTAATGACCTGAAACACACCTCCCTTGGCTATATGAAGTGTGACATGACTGAGCTTGCTGATGTGCATCTGAGGCCACTATGAGCCTTGCACTGAGCCGCATACTATTTTCTACAGCGATGATACCACATTAATAATAGAAAATAATTTATTTTAATTATTGGTTTAGCTTCTGGTATCAATCCAAAGGAGTACAATATTTGAAGGCCTCAGAGGCCATGGTTGACAGACCACACTGCTTTGTTAGGGATGGTCTGCATTTATCCCGTCTAGGCTTTCAGATATTGGCAAATATCTTTTCCACCCCCATAGTGCCTTTTTAGGCAATGCCAAACTAATAAATCTCCCAACTTAGCTGATCTATGAGGAATATTTGAAGGTGATACTGCTCAATGTTAGAAGTCATAACAAAAACTCCAGAACCTGCAAGCCTTCCTCTCCCTGGACAGTGTAGACATCTGTGAAGTAATGGGGAGTACCCCAGTAGTTCAAGGTTATAGTGCATTTCACACCTTTAGACCAGTTACTGCAGAGTAGGGAACTAAAGGTGGAGGAATCTCAATCTATATTAAAAACAACCTTACATTCAGACTAGTTAAAATGCATGACCCACTGCAACCCATACACGTGCAACTCACCATAAACAGGGTCTCATACCATATCTTTGCAACCTACAGGCCCCCTTCCATGTCCCAGGAAACCCATACTATCTATCTCAATCTACTGGAGTCCATCACTGTTCAACCCAATAGAATCTTCATGGGGCATTCTAACTACCCTCTATGGATTGAGAATCCTACACCACTTCTAATGCACAAGCCCAGGAATTCCTAAACTTTGTTAATACCAACATCCTGGAACAGTTGGTCCATTCTCCTACCAGGGATACAAACATCCTTGACCTTGTACTCACAAACATGAGGGAGCAATGTTCCTCACCCAAAGTAATGTGCTTACTTGTCAGATATGATCATAAGGCAGTATTGTTTGAAATAAAAATTAAACGTAGGGACCCAGCAAATCCAAAAATCTTTAGGAGCTATTCCAAAGCTAATGTCTCTCTACTAAGTGGCACCATGGTTAAATTCCAAGCAACCTTAAACCCAGTAAACACCACAGCATATGTTGAGGTATTTACAAAATCCCTGTACAGCCATATTGATAGCTGTATAGATTGAGCTGTGCCCACTCATATTAAGAATAAAACAAACTCAAAAGACAGGCCACCCTGATGGAATCACAATATCAATTGGTTATACAAAAAAAGAAAAAGAAAATCTTGGTCAAGCGTAGGAGGAGCAAAGTCCAACATACTAAAAAACCCCTGATCCAATCTAAACAGGCAGCTAAGAGGGTTAATTAATACTACAGAGGTTAAATTTGAAGAAAAAATAGTTTCTCAGGTAAAGGACAACCACAAAGCTTTCTACAGCTATGTCCGTAACCTCAAGGGAAACATGCAACAAAGCTCAGAACTTATTGTAAATGGCATTAAGCACAATGAACTAAGCCACTGCCAACCTTTTGACTGAAAGGTTCAGCTCAAATTTCTCCCCCTAGCCCCCCAATAGTCCAAAGGAAATATGCCATTCCACAATACCACCAGTCATTACTAGGAAACAGGTCTTCAATGCACTTTCCACGGCAAAAACACTGCATTTATGGGACGTGATAACATCCCAGGATGCTTACTAAATAGCATGAAACATGATGTCTCTGGTCCACTTGAATCATGTTTCAACTGGAGCCTACAGTCAGGTTTTGTGCACAAGAAGAGAAAGATGGCTATAGTCATTCCTCTGCACAAAGGAAGTCCAACCACTGATCCAGGTAACTACAAGCCCATAAGCCTGACCAGCCTCATATGTAAGGCCATGGAAAGAATCATCATGGACATGATAAATGAGGACATAGGTAACCTGCAAACACTGGACCCATCACAGTTTGGCTTTGTTAAGGGAAGATCATGCCTATTAAATCTGGTGGAGTTCTTTGAGAGGGCCACCAAAGCAATGGATGAGGACAAGACTGTGGGCATAGCTTACCTTGACCTGGCCAAGGCTTTTGATACAATACTCAACTCAGGCATTATAGGCAAGCTCACTAACTTTGATATAAACCCTTTTATTACCCATTGGATAGCCAGCTGGTTCATTGAAAGGACCCAGGAAGTCAAAATAGGTGAGGCTGCCACCACCAAGAGGCCAGTCACTAGTGGAGTCCCCCAGGGGTCAGTATTGGGCTTGATCCTTTTTGGCAGAGTGGTCTGGCAGCTGTGTCCATCTCTGTCATGAACGCAAACTGCATCAATGTTGTGCTAATTTCACATCTGCCTTACTCTGGCCAAGCAACTAGTGCCCTGCTGTTAGTGTTAGTGCTGGTGCTAGTGCACAGACTGTAAATGCCTAGTACTCTACATTTTGCATGCTTTTATGCTTAGGTTCCCTGTGCACGTGTGTCATTGTGGAGACACAGAATGACATAGCAGTTTGCACTACCACTTGTTGTCTGTCCAACTGCCTACAGTGCTATACATGAACTGGTATTACAACCTGCTCATGCTGTGCACCCTGGAAGAATGAAGTATATGGCCTGGGACTCATGTTGCTTTTCACATAATGTACATTCTGCCTTTCCTTTCTGTGTACCCCAGTAGTCAGCTGCAGCATGATTGGGCATACATGGTGGTATATGTATGTTGACACACAGCCAGCCCATCACTTCTTTTTAGCAACACCTGTTCATTGAGCTGGCTTGGCAGATATAGAACAGTTGTGTAAGACCTTATCAAAACAATAGCTGTCTTACTTATCACTGTTGCAGTTTTCCTTACAATAGGTATTATCTTGTCAAGGATAGCCATATATCCAGTTAACATACCAAAGCCTTGGGCCCTTCCAAATGCAATACGTCACACGTATGTCCTACAACAACTGAGGCATAAGGTACGCAAGTGAAATATGGGCACCAAATCCTCAGAAATGAATTGCTCCAGGAGAACAGGAGTAGCCAAAGAAGAAATAAATGGTATATGTTAATCCAGAAAGAAAGAAAAAATAAGTCCCCTTGTTCATAGGGAGATGAGAATGAGGGAGGGACGGAATACTGTAATAGTGATAAGTAGGCCATCTACTGTTATGGTAAGTTCTTACACAACTGTACTATGTCCTTCCATTATCACTTTTGCAGTATTCCTTACAACAGGGAGAACACTAAAGCTACTGGAAACAAAGGGAGGAGGAAGAAGCAACTGTGGAACCCTCCAAAAAGCCATGGGGAATGTATCTGGCAAATCCTGCTCTTGCCCTAAAATAACATCCAACTGTTAGTGTAACAAGTATGCAAAGATGACCAAGTAGCAGCTTCCAAAATGGATCCAGAAATGAGGCACTTAAAAAAGCTTGAGAAGAGACAACAAAAAGCAATTCAAGCTCCTGCTTTTGTGCAAGACACAACTTCCAGTACTCTAGAGGAAAAAATAAGTCAAATGTGCTCACAGCTGATAAACATTGAAGAAATATATCAATTCAAATAATAAAAGGCTGGAAAAATGGAAACAGCTTTAAACAGATATTTAGATGGGATGATAAAATTGCATAAATCAGAGTCTGAAATGAAGCAGAGAGCACATATCTAGTCATGTGGGTTTGGTAATTAATGGTCCTGAAGCTAAAGTGACAGAAGTATGCATCTTCATACAGTACCTTTTCATACCACACCTGTTCATAAGTCTACTAGCCTTTTCAGAAGGTAAGAGCTTAGAAGAAGGAATTAACTTAGTAATTTTGTCAGCAGAAAATTTAAATCATTGATGGTTCTGAAGAAGGGTTCTTGTACAAGAATTTCTGAGTCTCAGGAAATTTGTAGAACCTGTTTTTTTAGCAACTGGGGACTGAGACTCAGGAACTTGGAAAGCAGAAAAAAAATGTGTCAAGAAGGGCTTTCAAAACAGGAGTTACTGTCGAAGGCCTGGGAGAATCCATCTGTATGAGATCATAGTATCTTTTCCAGATGTCAGGCATTTGTGAGCTCTCCTAATGAAAATGTTCCATCATTTTAGTGATGATGTCCCCAAAGGAAAACTCCTCAACTGGGGAGTCAGGAGAAAGAGTATCCTGCTCATCAGACCCTAAGGCAAGAGGGGAGTAAATCCGGGAGAAATAAGTCAGAGATTCTTCCTGGAATCATCAGATGCATCAGAATCCCTAGTTCTTTTAGAGGGAGTAGAAGAAGAAGGGAAGCCAACAGGGGAAGGTACTGATAAACCCTGTGGAGGCTTTAAAGTGACAAGGTCTTTAAAAAGATCTTGAATGAAGTTCTGTTACTCCTTTTGAAGGTCTTCAGTGACAGTAGCCACATGTCTAGTCTTTTATTTTTTACAGGTGTCTCTGCCCTAACAAACCTGGGAGGTTCAAAACCCTGCAGTATAAAAAAGCAGGTCAGACCAAAAAAAGGCCTCAGATTAATAAAACGGTTAGCTCTTGCAGATAGAGTAAAGATGTTTCTTCTAAATCCTGTCAACCTCAGTGAGGGAAGCAAGTATTTCTTTCCTGACAAGTATTTGTGAAATCCCAGTAGTCCCTTTAGAAATAACTAACTGCAGTTCCCCCTTCTAATCTGCAGCAGACTCTGGCAGAGCTTCAGAGGACATGCAAATAATGTGGTCCTTGTTGGTCTCTAACAGGATTGTGACAAAGGCAGCAGGTATCAGAGCAGGATGGTCCTCAGGCTCATCATCTAACCCTACAGAGATGTTCAGCAGAGGTTGGACAGGAGTTTGCTAATGCATGTTTTTGGACTTCTTTTCCAAAGGTGGCTGGATGTCCAGGCAGGCAGATTTATTAGCCACGGTCCTCTGAGAGAGTAACTTCAAGTGCTGATTTTCTAAATACACAAAAGGGGAAGTTAAACAGCTGAGCAGTGTCTTACGAACAAAGACCTGACAAATGTCAGACTGCAATTGTGATCTGCATGCAGCAAAAAAGGCACTTTTTATGTCTATCCTTAAGTGGAATCCATTTCCCCCACACACATTTCCCCTTTCTGGATAACATGTAATTGCAGTAAACCAAAGAGAAAAAAGGAAGTGTCCCAAATGGGGTACTAATCTGTCCTAGGCCCGGACTTGATATGAGGCAAATGACTTTTAGACTGAATTTAAAAACAGCATTCGGACTGGTGGCAGTTTTGAGGATTTGGAGCTTGTACACCATTTATATACCTTACACCTCGGATGTAGGACATATGTCTGATGTATGGCACTTGGAAGGGCCTAAGGCTTTGGTATGCTGGCTGAATGTACTGCTATCCTTAGCAATATATCCCTCTTGTAAGGGAAACTGCAACTGTGATAAAAGGAAGGATATCCTAAGTTTGCTGTGCACTGTACACATCCATTGTCAGCCATCTGTATACTTTGGCTAAATTGAACATGGCTGTCTGGGCACTTCACAACCCTTCCATGGTGCAGAGTTAGTGCTCCATGGTCTAAGCCTCTTGTACATGTAAGTGAAATGCAGATAGAAGTGAACGATTCACTGAGCTCATGCTCCCTGCATTGTTTTGTTCTATTTCAAGGGCTGGAGGGGTTGACATAACGGTCAAGGTATTTACCCTACAAATACAATGTCTAAAGTTTGATTCTCACCTTTGAGGGGAATTGTCTTTGCTTAAAAGGGTCCAGAAAGGCAGCCAGCCTAGTACTTATCTATAAACTGCTATGAAGTGCAGTGATTGGGGAGTACTAACTGAGGAATTTTTATGTATGAATCACACATTTATCTACTCCTGTAGCCAGGGCATTCCCTGAGCTGTCTTTGGCATGCAGCACATAGGACATATACAAGTCCACCTGACATAATTTAAGATTCTGCCACAGTTAACCCAACAATCATTTCACAGATTTACCCATTAGTGCCTCTTTAAAGATAGGCTCATACAACTTAGCCACTCCTAACATAAGCCCAATATTAATATTTAAAGGTTTCATAATGTATCACAAATTAGTTTATTTCCTCATTTGTTTTCCATGAACTTTAGAGTTAAAAATCATCCACTGGCTTAAAACGCTGCAAAATTAGAATGCATATTAACTATACAAATTAGTTCTGGGCAGGATCTCACATGTAACCACTCTGCTAAATGTTATTTGACAGCAAATAAAATAATCTAAACATAAGTTATTACTATTATGCATATTTTTCAGTGGGTGCAAGATATGATAACAATATAACAAGCAAGCATTAGCCATTGGTTGATTTAAGACCATTTGTACAAGCAAACATCAAGGTCAGTTAACTCATATACATTCCAGCCATTCATCCTGCACTACATTCCCATCCTCAAACACAGCAAGAGAATTAGGAATGCAAGATAATATTCCAAGTGATTTTCCCAAGTATACTCTATCTGTTTTATAAGATGTGCAAAAAAATTCCAGTTACAACCTCCCATCGAAGCACCTGCTTGGAAAACAGAAATCTTCCTTTATAATAGCTTGGCTTTAATGAATGAAACTCTGGATTTTCTGTTAACTTTACTAGCCCAGGTCATTTTACCTATGCACAACCTCGAAAAGAAAATCTTTGATCCTGCTACATATATTTTTTGAAACACAAGAATATTTATTTCACTCTAACCATTTAAGAGCTTGAACCGTTTTTGGCATTGGCTCCACTTTTCATATTTACTAATAAAAGGTTTTAGTTTATTAGCAACAATACTCTTGAGTAAGAATGCCAAATATCACCTCTAGTAGTTCTGTACTATCCCTGATTCTATCCAAGTGGGTCCCTCTTCCCAAAACACCTTCTGATCATAATCTCATAGATTTCTCAAAATCAGTTATGAAGTGCTTGCATTCTTCTAGCCTGCATAGTAGGGGGGGGGGTGTTGTCAACCAATGTTAGAAACAGACTCAGTATGATTCCCTGAATCACCACTTGCAAAGCATGCAACTTCTATGATGGTAGCAAATGGATACTGTGGGCTACAATATCAACAAATTCTGTACATCTAATTTTATTTTGTTGGTTTCATAAGTACAAATGGTATTTTGTCCTGATATTCAATATTCCCATTATTCAGGAAGTGAGTTTTGAAGATCAGAAATTTGATTGATGAATTTGAATAACATCCAATTACTGGTATGGTATTTTTATGGACATCAGGATTGCACAGTTTAAGAGCACATTACCTACACATAGTTGAGGACTCTGCAGGCCCTTTCTGAACCCTTTCGTATGTGGTGTTTTGGAGGTTCCAGTTGGGATCTATATTTCTGAGGGCTCTGCTTTTCTGCTAGAGTGCACCAACTGAAGTTTCTGGATGTCCAGGTGGTGTTCATAGAGTTTGAGGCTTTTCTAGTTTGTAAGATCAAACTACTACATGGCCTTTATTCTGCACTTTGCCTCGCTTGTTCCTCTTTGTCTCTAATATTTTATTTCAATCTTTTCTACCTGTTGCTCTATGGGCTGTTACTGAACCTCTGTTCTCAGTATTTGTATGCTTATGTAAGCTGCCTGGAGGCCTTCAGTACATACTGTTTCATGGGTGTGATTGCAATGCTGCTATTCCTGTGCAAAATGTGTTTGTTTAGACAGTATCACAATGGCTGGTGAGTGGTTCCAGATTTTTGGCCAAAGTGGAACAATGAACTTGGGCAAGTAGATGTGGACAGCTATTTGGAGTGTTATACTATCAGCATTCTAGGGCACTAATCTTTTTAGAATTTAATTTCAAGCTTACCATCAATATACACCTCACCCACAAACACTGTTTCAAAAAATTGCACCCAACCTATATACTCTATCCATCATACAGATACAAATTTAAGATTCTTACTTGTCTACCCATCCCTCAGAAAACAAGACTAAAACTGGGGACACACACTAAACTACTTACAATATCATTAAAGCACTCGTCAAAAATACTGTTCTGTGGGGACACACCCCAACCCTGGATCCTATAGTCAAGCTTCTAAAAAGTCTGCCTAACCCCACTGCACACAACACCTCAGCAATCACACTCCACATTAAAAACTTCAACCTACTCACTATTAATCTTTGAAACATTCTCAGTAATGCAAGTGAATTCCATGCCTGCATCAATACCCCAGTCATCGTAGCTATCAGTGAAACTAGTATTAAACCCAACATAAATGACAGATAAATATTACCACCAGACTATAACATTATCAGGATCAAACATCCTAAATGCTGAGCTTCTTGTATCCTTCCTTAAACTGAACAATTACAGAAATGTGTGTGTAAGTTTTATATATCCTCCAGGAAACAATCTGACCTTACTAGAAGATATCTTTTTTCTGGCTATCTAATACTATATCCAGTGAGAAAATAACACTAAGATACATCAGTACCAACTGGCTATCCCTTATAACATACTTTCCCTACACAAACATAAATCTCTGTGGTTTCACACAACTTATAAATGGTCCCAAAAGATACAACAAAATTAATAACATCATAATACTAGATTGGATAATGAGATCTGACCCCAGAAAATATATTTCTTCTGGTAGTATTTCTCATATATTCAGTGACAACCTCACAGCATATATCAGACAGCATAAACAACATTCTTACAAAGCAATTCGTAACCTATTGGCATTTAATATTGCACATTTACATCCACCCTAAACTTCTCTAACTAGTCCATTCTTAAAGCCCTTACTTTAGAAAAGGCTGTTAAGGAATTTAACATAACATTTCCAAATATTCTCAATTTCTGTGTGCCATTAAGACAGTAAAGAATAAAAGCTAACCCTGCTCCTTGGCTAAGCAAAAGTACTAAACTACTCATGCAAAACAGAAACAAAGCCTGGAAAACATGGCAAAAATATAAACCATGCCAAAACCTACACATTTCAAAGGGCTACAAAATCTTACCCAAACCATTTTAATAAAGAACAATACTATATCCATCCCAAAACAATCACAGAAATAACCCAAAGGAATTTTGGTCTTCTACCTGAGAAATGTTATATCCCAGAGCTAAAAATGAGCAAATCCCTTCTCCCACCTCTTCTGCAATAGACATTGCATCCCAGTTGAACTCATACTTCAGTGACAACATAGCAAGCCTTATTAAGGTGACTCCTTCCATAACTCTTAGTATACATCATCCCTACCCTAACTCATCTACTTTTACCTTACAATCCATCTCAACTTCCTCTTTAAAAAAAAACTGCAAAAACTAAAACCTAGCACACTATCTGCTGATAACCTCCCAGCAGAATACATTGGGTGTTTGCAGCTGACGTTATAGCCTACCCCATCTTTATTTTCAGAAACAGGTCAATACTAGAATTATATTTTCCATCACTCTACTAAAGTAGTAACTCAATTAATTATCAAAGTTTAGACTTATAGGTGTATTGCCCCACTGTTTAAAATTCTGGAACAATGTATTCCTAAGCAACTGCTTCACTACCTCCTCCATGAACAACTCCTCCCTCCCACACAACATGGCTTTTACCCTGGCCACAACTGCCTTATTAACCTACATAAACGCAATCAGGGACAACAGTAGGGTCTAATATAATTGTGAAAGCTGTCTTTTGCGAATACGTGTTCAACGACACATAAATGTCGAAGAATGAGAACAGCGAAGGACAACAGCAGCGAAAATGGGAACGCCAAATGCACTCCCATAAGTACAGCGCCATACAGGTAAGGTAAACCTAACAGAACAAACCTTACCAAAAACACTTTTTCAAATGTTTTTTCAGGGGAGCAAGCCCCCCCCCACTGCACCCCCCTACTTAAATATACCAACTCCGAGACTGCACTACAGTGGGGAAAAGGATCAATTTCCTTATCTCCACGATCACCCTGCCAGTCAAGAAAATCCGTTCGGCATTCTCAATTTTGCTGTTTTTGTCCTTCGCTGTTCTCGTTCTTCGACATTTGTCAATGAACATGTATTTCCGAAAGACAGCTTTCGCGATTCTGATATAGACCCCAACAGTAAACTTGTTTTTTTTCTTTATTCCTCGACTTGACTAAAGCCTTTAATACCATCTCACATAATTAGGTCCTGTAACAAATGTCTTCTCTAGGCCTGTTCAAACTACTCTCCAATGGTTCTGTAAAACGGCAAAATACTTTCTGTCCTTTCCTGCCATTTACTGTTGGGGTACCCCAAGGCTCTATTCTTGACCTTCTCTTCTTTTTTTTTTAATCAAAATGTTAACAACTCATAAACCATATAGTAGTAACTACATCTTACAGCACAATCCACATGCATGATGTGCTAATGATTCAAGCTGGCACCTATTCCTGAAACATGATTACATTAATTATGTTATCCATTTAATCAACTTTCTATATATACAAGAGGAACTGCCCATTACCAGCCTTTACAACATAATCCAATACATACAAGACATGCATTCCCCATTTATCTTCGTTCCTAATCTCTAAATCAATACTAGTAAATTGTTTCCTTATAACTGCCTGTCCTGATTACCTCATCATAGCTAACCCATCCCTTCCAGACATCTCATGGCCAAATCTCACTTTCTAACAGGTAATCTGAAGGAGGAAGTAATCTTACTCATCCATCCCTCACCTCTATGTCCTTAAGCAGGTGCATTAATTGTAGCACAGTATTAATACATGGTTCTTGGTCTTTATTCCAAAGCTTTGTTATTCCTATTGTAGTCAAAATCAATATTAGCTCCCCTCCCAGCATTCTTCTCTCTAGCCCTAGCTATATTGCCAGGTCATCTTAACGGGAAGTGGGTTTTACTAATGGTAAACTCTGCTCCTATTACCTTCCTCTCTTCTTTAATGTTTTCTTTAATGATTTGCATACTTCCTGACAGCAATACTCCTTAATCCAGTAGGTGGATGATTCAGCCCTTACATGTTTAGGAGATAACCTAAGCCGTCTTCAACAAATAACGCAAGAAGCTTATCCATTGAAAATTGGCTCCACAATGCACAACTACTGTTAAACCCTACTACTCCTTTACATCCCTAAATCCCACATGCAAGACAAAACCAATTTTAAAATTACCTCCTTCAATAATATAGCAATAGAAGTGGTTCCATAAACCAAACTACTAAGGATGTTAATAGATGGCAGCCTTAAGTTTGATCTGCACATTCAACTCAACATTAAAAAAACTCAGCAGGAACTAGGAATGTTATATCAAGCTGAATACTTTCTTGTTGTTGTCTTTCAGCTTTTCTCGGTTAGGGGTCGCCACAGCAGAACTCCGGTCCGCTAATGATTGGCAGTAGATTTTGACAAACCCAGAGGTGCCAGCTTGACGCTCAACCTTCAACAAAGGCATGCCCATTTATGCAAACAACCCCGGCTACTAACTGCCTCTTACTTTCAATCTCATATGGTGAGCCAGTCCTCATTAACCTTTAGTCTACACCAAGGACAAAACTGAAACAATGTTGCTACAAAACTGCAAAATTTGCTGCTAACAATACTTGCTGTAGTCCTTTAGTAATTGCATTTTATACTTCATAGTTGCAGGACTCTAGTAATGTGACTTTCACTTAGATTCATAGGCAGATACTATGCTAGCTGCCCTTGCAAGTTATTTTAAGCCTAGCCAGTTTCCCATCAAAGGTGAGAAGCAAACCTTGGACCTAGTTTTCTGAGGTAAACACTTATTATGACAAACCCTAACCCTTGTAAATAGAAACTGTATAATTACAGTATATTCAACTGTGACTAGTTATTGGCATAATTCTATAGAACCCACCACTGTTCCCTTTAAAAACAATTGCACTGGCTTGAATTACCCCACCATCTCACATATATCCAGCTGGCTGTGACTCACAATATAATATATACACCTTCAAAATGCCCAGCACTAAGCAATATTCTCCACAACTAATATTCTAACAGATCACAATGCTCAGATGATAAAAAAAAATCTCTCCACCTACAAACCTGAGAGATCTGGGGAAATGCCCTGCATTCCAGCTGCATTACTGATCTTGGAATTCAATTCCACTTGCTTTGAGAGCCATACCTAATCTCTGCTCATTTAAATCTGGACTAAAAGAATTTCTAGCTGAATGCTGGTTTTGTTGCTGGTCTATACCTGACTAAACACCTGTCACACTCTCTTCTAGCTTCACCAGCTAACTCCATAAAGAAATACTCTAAGCCCTCCACTTAAAATGATGTAGACACATCCTTGTATTCCTTTTTGTACATATTGTAAATACTACCTGATTTTATATTGCTCAACCCCACTGGGGCACCATCTACTCATAATAATATATACATTACTACCCTCCATGCATATCCAGCTAATAATCTGTCACTTCCTTCTTGATTCGTTGTCTACTATTACTTTCTCTGTTGCATCTTCTATAACCTCCTGGCCTGATATCAGCATCTTCTTCTAACATCTCCAAATGTAACTCACCTTTATTTTTTTTCTTACTCTTTTCCTACAACTTCAGCCATCTTATTCAATACACCCTAGATATATATATATATATATATATATATATATATATATATATATAGATATGTATATATATATATATATATATATATATATATATATATATATATATATATATAGATATGTATATATATATTTATATATATATATATATATATATATATATATATATATATTTATATAAACAGATA
>NC_056743.1:1237156924-1237166924 GCF_019279795.1 Protopterus annectens
AAGCTAGTGTGTTATTTGCTAGTAATTACAGGTGTGGGGTTAGCCACATTCTTTGATTTCCTGTCCTTGCCTTTTTAAGTGGTGCATTGTGAAATATTTCCTGCTTAAAAACCTCAGCTTTGGCCGGCTAATAACTTGGTTATATTCAACTGGACGTATAAGACAATTTAAGTACCTTTAACTACACTTTTTTTTAAAAAAATACAGTATTTAATTTGATTTAAACTGTGTTGAAGGAATATTTAACTCAAGTGGCAGTTAATCTGCTCTTCAGTAACTTGAACTGAAGCTAGTGTGTAATTTGCTAGTAATTACAGGTGTGGGGGTAGCCACATTCTTTGATTTCCTGTCCTTGCATTTTTAAGTGGTGCATTGTGAAATATTTCCTGCTTAAAACCCTCAGCTTTGGCTGGCTAAGAACTTGGTTATATTCAACTGGACGTATAAGAGAATTTAAGTACCTTTATCTGCTCTTTTTTAAAAAAAAAATACAGTATTTAATTTGATTTAAACTGTGTTGAAGGAATATTTAACTCAAGTGGCAGTTAATCTGCTCTTCAGTAACTTGAACTGAAGCTAGTGTGTTATTTGCTAGTAATTACAGGTGAGGGGTAGCCACATTCTTTGATTTCCTGTCCTTGCCTTTTTAAGTGGTGCATTGTGAAATATTTCCTGCTTAAAAACCTCAGCTTTGGCCGGCTAAGAACTTGGTTATATTCAACTGGACGTATAAGAGAATTTAAGTACATTTATCTGCACTTTTTTTAAAAAAAACACAGTATTTAATTTGATTTAAACTGTGTTGAAGGAATATTTAACTCAAGTGGCAGTTAATCTGCTCTTCAGTAACTTGAACTGAAGCTAGTGTGTTATTTGCTAGTAATTACAGGTGTGGGCGTAGCCACATTCTTTGATTTCCTGTCCTTGCCTTTTTAAGTGGTGTATTGTGAAATATTTCCTGCTTAAAAACCTCAGCTTTGGCAGGCTAAGAACTTGGTTATATTCAACTGGACGTATAAGGGAATTTAAGTACCTTTATCTGCACTTTTTTAAAAAAAATACAGTATTTAATTTGATTTAAACTGTGTTGAAGGAATATTTAACTCAAGTGGCAGTTAATCTGCTCTTCAGTAACTTGAACTGAAGCTAGTGTGTTATTTGCTAGTAATTACAGGTGTGGGCGTAGCCACATTCTTTGATTTCCTGTCCTTGCCTTTTTAAGTGGTGCATTGTGAAATATTTCCTGCTTAAAAACCTCAGCTTTGGCCGGCTAAGAACTTGGTTATATTCAACTGGACGTATAAGAGAATTTAAGTACCTTTATCTGCACTTTTTTTAAAAAAAATACAGTATTTAATTTGATTTAAACTGTGTTGAAGGAATATTTAACTCAAGTGGCAGTTAATCTGCTCTTCAGTAACTTGAACTGAAGCTAGTGTGTTATTTGCTAGTAATTACAGGTGTGGGGTAGCCACATTCTTTGATTTCCTGTCCTTGCCTTTTTAAGTGGTGCATTGTGAAATATTTCCTGCTTAAAAACCTCAGCTTTGGCCGGCTAAGAACTTGGTTATATTCAACTGGACGTATAAGAGAATTTAAGTACCTTTATCTGCACTTTTTAAAATACAGTATTTAATTTGATTTAAACTGTGTTGAAGGAATATTTAACTCAAGTGGCAGTTAATCTGCTCTTCAGTAACTTGAACTGAAGCTAGTGTGTTATTTGCTAGTAATTACAGGTGTGGGGGTAGCCACATTCTTTGATTTCCTGTTCTTGCCTTTAAAGTGGTGCATTGTGAAATATTTACTGCTTAAAAACCTCAGCTTTGGCCGGCTAATAACTTGGTTATATTCAACTGGACGTATAAGAGAATTTAAGTACCTTTATCTGCACTTTTTTAAAAAATACAGTATTTAATTTGATTTAAACTGTGTTGAAGGAATATTTAACTCAAGTGGCAGTTAATCTGCTCTTCAGTAACTTGAACTGAAGCTAGTGTGTTATTTGCTAGTAATTACAGGTGTGGGGGTAGCCACATTCTTTGATTTCCTGTCCTTGCCTTTTTAAGTGGTGCATTGTGAAATATTTCCTGCTTAAAAACCTCAGCTTTGGCTGGCTAAGAACTTGGTTATATTCAACTGGACGTATAAGAGAATTTAAGTACCTTTATCTGCACTTTTTTTTAAAAAAATACAGTATTTAATTTGATTTAAACTGTGTTGAAGGAATATTTAACTCAAGTGGCAGTTAATCTGCTCTTCAGTAACTTGAACTGAAGCTAGTGTGTTATTTGCTAGTAATTACAGGTGTGGGGGTAGCCACATTCTTTGATTTCCTGTCCTTGCCTTTTTAAGTGGTGCATTGTGAAATATTTCCTGCTTAAAAACCTCAGCTTTGGCCGGCTAAGAACTTGGTTATATTCAACTGGACGTATAAGAGAATTTAAGTACCTTTATCTGCACTTTTTTAAAAAATACAGTATTTAATTTGATTTAAACTGTGTTGAAGGAATATTTAACTCAAGTGGCAGTTAATCTGCTCTTCAGTAACTTGAACTGAAGCTAGTGTGTTATTTGCTAGTAATTACAGGTGTGGGGGTAGCCACATTCTTTGATTTCCTGTCCTTGCCTTTTTAAGTGGTGCATTGTGAAATATTTCCTGCTTAAAAACCTCAGCTTTGGCCGGCTAAGAACTTGGTTATATTCAACTGGACGTATAAGAGAATTTAAGTACCTTTATCTGCACTTTTTTTAAAAAAATACAGTATTTAATTTGATTTAAACTGTGTTGAAGGAATATTTAACTCAAGTGGCAGTTAATCTGCTCTTCAGTAACTTGAACTGAAGCTAGTGTGTTATTTGCTAGTAATTACAGGTGTGGGGGTAGCCACATTCTTTGATTTCCTGTCCTTGCCTTTTTAGTGGTGCATTGTGAAATATTTCCTGCTTAAAAACCTCAGCTTTGGCCGGCTAAGAACTTGGTTATATTCAACTGGACGTATAAGAGAATTTAAGTACCTTTATCTGCACTTTTTTTTAAAACACAGTATTTAATTTGATTTAAACTGTGTTGAAGGAATATTTAACTCAAGTGGCAGTTAATCTGCTCTTCAGTAACTTGAACTGAAGCTAGTGTGTTATTTGCTAGTAATTACAGGTGTGGGGGTAGCCACATTCTTTGATTTCCTGTCCTTGCCTTTTTAAGTGGTGCATTGTGAAATATTTCCTGCTTAAAAACCTCAGCTTTGGCCGGCTAAGAACTTGGTTATATTCAACTGGACGTATAAGAGAATTTAAGTACCTTTATCTGCACTTTTTTTAAAAAATACAGTATTTAATTTGATTTAAACTGTGTTGAAGGAATATTTAACTCAAGTGGCAGTTAATCTGCTCTTCAGTAACTTGAACTGAAGCTAGTGTGTTATTTGCTAGTAATTACAGGTGTGGGGGTAGCCACATTCTTTGATTTCCTGTCCTTGCCTTTTTAAGTGGTGCATTGTGAAATATTTCCTGCTTAAAAACCTCAGCTTTGGCCGGCTAAGAACTTGGTTATATTCAACTGGACAATTAAGGGAATTTAAGTACCTTTATCTGCACTTTTTTTAAAAAAAATACAGTATTTAATTTGATTTAAACTGTGTTGAAGGAATATTTAACTCAAGTGGCAGTTAATCTGCTCTTCAGTAACTTGAACTGAAGCTAGTGTGTTATTTGCTAGTAATTACAGGTGTGGGGGTAGCCACATTCTTTGATTTCCTGTCCTTGCCTTTTTAAGTGGTGCATTGTGAAGTATTTCCTGCTTAAAAGCCTCAGCTTTGGCCTTCTAAGAACTTGGTTATATTCACCTGGACGTATAAGAGAATTTAAGAACCTTTATCTGCACTTTTTTTAAAAAAATACAGTATTTAATTTGATTTAAACTGTGTTGAAGGAATATTTAACTCAAGTGGCAGTTAATCTGCTCTTCAGTAACTTGAACTGAAGCTAGTGTGTTATTTGCTAGTAATTACAGGTGTGGGGGTAGCCACATTCTTTGATTTCCTGTCCTTGCCTTTTTAAGTGGTGCATTGTGAAATATTTCCTGCTTAAAACCTCAGCTTTGGCCAGCTAAGAACTTGGTTATATTCAACTGGACGTATAAGAGAATTTAAGTACCTTTATCTGCACTTTTTTAAAAAAAATACAGTATTTAATTTGATTTAAACTGTGTTGAAGGAATATTTAACTCAAGTGGCAGTTAATCTGCTCTTCAGTAACTTGAACTGAAGCTAGTGTGTTATTTGCTAGTAATTACAGGTGTGGGGTAGCCACATTCTTTGATTTCCTGTCCTTGCCTTTTTAAGTGGTGCATTGTGAAATATTTCCTGCTTAAAAACCTCAGCTTTGGCCGGCTAAGAACTTGGTTATATTCAACTGGACGTATAAGAGAATTTAAGTACCTTTATCTGCACTTTTTTAAAAAATACAGTATTTAATTTGATTTAAACTGTGTTGAAGGAATATTTAACTCAAGTGGCAGTTAATCTGCTCTTCAGTAACTTGAACTGAAGCTAGTGTGTTATTTGCTAGTAATTACAGGTGTGGGGGTAGCCACATTCTTTGATTTCCTGTCCTTGCCTTTTTAAGTGGTGCATTGTGAAATATTTCCTGCTTAAAAACCTCAGCTTTGGCCGGCTAAGAACTTGGTTATATTCAACTGGACGTATAAGAGAATTTAAGTACCTTTATCTGCACTTTTTTTTAAAAAAATACAGTATTTAATTTGATTTAAACTGTGTTGAAGGAATATTTAACTCAAGTGGCAGTTAATCTGCTCTTCAGTAACTTGAACTGAAGCTAGTGTGTTATTTGCTAGTAATTACAGGTGTGGGGGTAGCCACATTCTTTGATTTCCTGTCCTTGCCTTTTTAAGTGGTGCATTGTGAAATATTTCCTGCTTAAAAACCTCAGCTTTGGCCGGCTAAGAACTTGGTTATATTCAACTGGACGTATAAGAGAATTTAAGTACCTTTATCTGCACTTTTTAAAAAAATACAGTATTTAATTTGATTTAAACTGTGTTGAAGGAATATTTAACTCAAGTGGCAGTTAATCTGCTCTTCAGTAACTTGAACTGAAGCTAGTGTGTTATTTGCTAGTAATTACAGGTGTGGGGTAGCCACATTCCTTGATTTCCTGTCCTTGCCTTTTTAAGTGGTGCATTGTGAAATATTTCCTGCTTAAAGCTTTGGCCGGCTAAGAACTTGATTATATTCAACTGGACGTATAACAGAATTTAAGTACCTTTATCTGCACTTTTTAAAAAAATACAGTATTTAATTTGATTTAAACTGTGTTGAAGGAATATTTAACTCAAGTGGCAGTTAATCTGCTCTTCAGTAACTTGAACTGAAGCTAGTGTGTTATTTGCTAGTAATTACAGGTGTGGGGGGTAGCCACATTCTTTGATTTCCTGTTCTTGGCTTTAAAGTGGTGCATTGTGAAATATTTACTGCTTAAAAACCTCAGCTTTGGCCCGCTAAGAACTTGGTTATATTCAACTGGACGTATAAGAGAATTTAAGTACCTTTATCTGCACTTTTTTTAAAAAAATACAGTATTTAATTTGATTTAAACTGTGTTGAAGGAATATTTAACTCAAGTGGCAGTTAATCTGCTCTTCAGTAACTTGAACTGAAGCTAGTGTGTTATTTGCTAGTAATTACAGGTGTGGGGGTAGCCACATTCTTTGATTTCCTGTCCTTGCCTTTTTAAGTGGTGCATTGTGAAATATTTCCTGCTTAAAAACCTCAGCTTTGGCTGGCTAAGAACTTGGTTATATTCAACTGGACGTATAAGAGAATTTAAGTACCTTTATCTGCACTTTTTAAAAAAAATACAGTATTTAATTTGATTTAAACTGTGTTGAAGGAATATTTAACTCAAGTGGCAGTTAATCTGCTCTTCAGTAACTTGAACTGAAGCTAGTGTGTTATTTGCTAGTAATTACAGGTGTGGGGGTAGCCACATTCTTTGATTTCCTGTCCTTGCCTTTTTAAGTGGTGCATTGTGAAATATTTCCTGCTTAAAAACCTCAGCTTTGGCCGGCTAAGAACTTGGTTATATTCAACTGGACGTATAAGAGAATTTAAGTACCTTTATCTGCACTTTTTAAAAAAAATACAGTATTTAATTTGATTTAAACTGTGTTGAAGGAATATTTAACTCAAGTGGCAGTTAATCTGCTCTTCAGTAACTTGAACTGAAGCTAGTGTGTTATTTGCTAGTAATTACAGGTGTGGGGGTAGCCACATTCTTTGATTTCCTGTCCTTGCCTTTTTAAGTGGTGCATTGTGAAATATTTCCTGCTTAAAAACCTCAGCTTTGGCCGGCTAAGAACTTGGTTATATTCAACTGGACGTATAAGAGAATTTAAGTACCTTTATCTGCACTTTTTTTTTAAAAAAATACAGTATTTAATTTGATTTAAACTGTGTTGAAGGAATATTTAACTCAAGTGGCAGTTAATCTGCTCTTTAGTTATTCCCACCCTTCCCTGTTTTTGTTTTGGTGTTAATCTTAGTGGCCTTGAAACTGCCTGCCCCTCAGCCTGCCTCTGGGCCCATCTCATTTGCTCACTCAACTGAGTGCAGTGAGATCATATTCTGATTTCAGGAACTCCTACTGTGTACAAAGAGAGCATCTGGGAAACAGACAAAAAAAAATTAAGCTTATTTCCTGCCTTTCCTGTTAAGTGGTATAGACTATTTGTAGGCTTCTGAGCCTCCAAGCCCTTCTGTGTTTGAGGGAATCCTTCTAGCTTGTTTTTTTTTTCTTATAACTAGCCAGTTTTCTAGTTTCAGCACTCAAATCTGTTTCTTTGATCTCAGCACTTGTTCAGATAAAAAAAAAAAAAAAAAAAAAAATTATCTGCTTTTACTGTACTTGTGTTTCTACCTACTTCATTTTACTTTTGCATCATCTTAAAAATACTCAATTGTATTTATTACTGCTTGGTGTAACTCATTCTAAGCCTTTTGGTTTAAACACTTGGGCTTCGGACCAGTTGTTTTGCACTGAGAGGGTTTGTGGTCTGCACTGTTGTGGCAGAACAGGTAGCTTACATCCTTCTAGGTTGGGAACTGCTGATTGAGGGCTCAGTGTCTGTTATTCTAAAAGTGTATTAATTCTGGTTTAAGCACTTGGGCTTTCAGGCCAGTTATTTTACATTAAGAGGGTTCGTGGTCTGCACTCTTGTGGGAGGACAAGCTGGACTCTGCCCTTCTGAGCTGGGAATTTCTGGTTAAAGGCTGATAGTGCATGCATATCTGAACTGCTTCTTACCGAAGTTGGTGCGCCTTGTTTGCTGTGGCATAGACTGGATTCGGGCCTGTTGGATCTAGCTTTGTTTGTGTAACTTGAGCACTAATCCAGACATTCTCTAAAGTATTCAATTGTATTTATTACTGCTTAGTTGTAACTTGATTAAAGTGTAGCTATCATTCTAAGTCTTTTGGATTAAGCACTTGGGCTTCAGACCAGTTGTTTTACATTAGGAAGGTTTGTGGCAAGCACTGTGGTGGCAGGACAGGTAGCTTTCATCCTTCTAAGTTGGGAACTGCTGATTGAGAGCCCAGTGTCCAAGGGTATTAGTTCTGATTTAGGCACTTGGGCTTCAGGCCAGTTATTTTACATTAAGAAGGTTCGTGGTCTGCACTCTTGTGGGAGAAGAGGCTGGACTCTGCCCTTCTGAGCTGGGAATTTCTGGTTAAAGGTTTATAGTGCCTGAATATTTGAACTGTATCTTACTGAAATTGGTACACCTTGTTTGCTCTAGCATAGACTAGATCCAGGCCTGCTGAATCTAGCTTTGTTTATATGCTTGTTGTTTGTTTGCTTGTTATTTCCCTGGAAGCTAATTCCACCTAATACACGGCTTCTCAGCGCTTCTGTGGATCACTAGTGATATCTGCATTGCTTACTGTACTAGTTCCTTGTTTCACTTGAAAGTTACTGTTTGTCGTTTTTGCATTTAGTTACTTATAACACATTGCACTCAAGTTACCTGGCACTTGCTCACTAAAGCAATTATATAAGTTAGCACTAAAAATTAAAAGCACTACACCCTCACTCCCCACTGGCCCTTGTTTTCAATTATTAAGGAATTCCCAATATTATTCTAGCATGTCCAAAGGTCAGTTGTCAATCTCCTCCGGTCCAGCTGGTGAATCTGGGAATCTTGAGGCAATGTTATAACTGCCTGATGTACACAGACAACCCTCTCCTCCTCCCACATAACACAAATACTTGAGAGATGCAGCTATTTAGCCAAACTGGAGGCTGAGCTCTCTCAACTCAGGACTGGCAAGACCAGACAGGAGGAGAAGGCAACTACACACACCACAAAACCAGCCTCACATAATGCTACCACACCACTGAATCAAACACATAAACACACAAAGACATACTCGGAGGCTCTGAGTAAAATTTACCTAAACAGCAGAGGCATCCAAAGCAGACACCCAAACAACTGCTACCTCAAGACACCCCACAAGCAACACATAAACCACAAAAGCAGTGTGCAAAGCAGTCACAGCCCTTAAGGCCAAATGCAACACCAAACATACTTGTCATAGGTGACTCCATAGTCAGACACACTGACGTCCCACTCACCAGGCTGAACAAGGAGAGGGTCACAGTAAGCTGCCTATCGGGCGCTAGAATCCGCCACATAACACAAGCACTCAGGTCACTCCACGGCAAGTACAAATATGACAAAGTCATTGTCCATGCTGGTGTGAACGACCTGAGACGCACCTCCCTGGACTACATGAAAAGAGACATAGAGGAGCTCTCTGATTATGTAGCCCAGGCAGGTATGACCCTGACCCTGAGCAGTATCCTTCCTTCACCAAGAATGATGCCACAATATAGAGACAAGATGATCAGCTTTAACAATTGGCTTAATGTCTGGTGTCATTCAAAGGGGATCCAGTGTCTGTCTGCCTGGGATGACATGCTTGACAAGCCACGCTGCTTTGCAAGGGACGGCTTGCACCTGTCACCCTGGGATTCCGGATATTGGCTAAGGCTCTTGCCACCCCATAGTGCCTTTTTAGGCAAGGCTCAAATTCTAAACCTACCACCCTAGAAAACAAAAATGGGAAGAAACTGAGGGTAATGCTGCTCAATGCCAGAAGTCTAAATCTCAAAATGCATGCACTCGAGGCCCTTCTCAGTATGGAGAACATCGATGTCTGTGCTGTAACTGAAACCTGGTTCAAGGCTCCTGAGAGCACCCCGGCACTATTAGGTTTTACCTCATATCATGTGTTCCAGCCCCAAAACCCGGACCACACCACAAAAGGAGGGGGTGTATCCATATTCATAAAGGATACCCACACCTCCAGGTTGGTGGCAATGCACGAAGCTTCAAAAACCATCCAGGTGCAACTAACCATAGGCAAAACTGCTCTACAAATTGTAGCATGCTACAGGCCACCCTCTCAAACTCAGGAACCCCACACAGCCTTCCTGAAGACACTGGAGGGTATAAATGTATCTCCAAACACCATCATATTGGGTGACTTCAACTACCCGAATATAGACTGGGAACATTACTCAAGCCCTAACTTTCTAGCCCAATGGTTCCTGGAGTTCATAAATTCAAATGCCATGGAACAGCTAGTCACTGTTCCCATGAGAGGAGAAAATATACTAGATCTCATTATCACAAACATGGGGACAAAATGCTCCACTGGAAGTATATCCCTCATTGGTGAGATCTGATCATAAACTAATCTCACTGGAAATCCACATCCGCCCCACCCCAAACAAAAAGACCACAGTGAAGAACTTCTCTAAAGCAAACTTCACACTACTCAAGACTGGTGTGGTATCCTTCAAGGCCCCTGAGCCAGTGGAAACCACAACCCAAGCTGCAGAAGCCCTTACAAATGCCTTCTATGAACACCTCCAGGACTGCATGGATCAGGCAATCCCAAATAAAACCAAGACTCTT